>NW_028275317.1:0-65774 GCF_013281855.1 Momordica charantia
AGTTTGTAAACAATTAATTTTGTGTACGATAGTCTCCTACTTTTAGTTTTGGTCAATTTTAACTAATACTAATTGTCTTAAGCAAGTTAGATTATTATGATCACATACCACATAAGCTAAAGAGTAAAATGGAAATACATGAAATTGAAAGTTGAATATGAGATTACTTGTGAAAATTTATAGTCTAATTTTTTCATTTGTGAAAATTTGATTTTCACACCGTTGAAAGTTCAAGATGGTACCATGGTGGTTTTTATACTTGTTAATATTTAAATTTACCAACATTTTAGTTCATATTTATCAACCAATAATCAACCGGATACTATTTTTAGTTCATATTTATCAACCTAATCAACCGATACTATTTTAGAATGATTGTTTGACTTGGCCTATGATAGAATACAATATAATAAATATGAAGAAATTTAGAGATGAACTAATCTAATGAAAAGAGAAGGTTTTAATGATTTTATTCTTTTAAATATTTAATTCGTTGCTTTAATTCCTACCAACTCAACACAATTTTAGGTGAGAAATTTTTGAAAATAAAGACCTAGGGGCAAAATGTGTCAAAGCAAATGAATTCCTTACTTCTAGATCAGATTTACCAAATCAATTTTATGAGTTTTTCGCTAATTCTAATATGAAACCAAACATTGCGCAACATTGGCTTGAGATTAGGTTTTGAGAGAGAAAATAAATTTAATCAATATTTTTTTTTCCTAGAATGAAACTCAAAATCAAACTAAACCTACAACAAAATTGAGCGATGTTTGTGAACAGTAAAACTAACAACAATTATCTAAATAGCATGAGAAAAACAGAGATCGAGCTTTACGAATTAGATCAGGAGACGGTAAGAAAAACCTCAATGCTTCTCAATCCCTCAATGGGATATGGCTACAGATTCCCTCTTTTGCTTCTGAAAAACCCCCCAAAAAAATTGCAAGTTCAATCAAACAAAATAAACGGAATAAAAAAGGAGTTAAAGCCACATTCAGATCAAGATTAACCCACCTTCTTTAGCAGAAACACATGCAAAATTTCTATTCACGGCGACGACAATACTACCTAAAGCGACGGCGACGATAGACGACAGAGAACAGTGACGGCACCCAGCGGTAGAGGGAGGCGGTCGCGGCAGCAATAAAGATCTGAAGAAAGGGGGGGGGGGGGGGAGGTGCGACAGTCAACGAAGGGAGAAAAGAGAAAAGGAGGAAAGAAAACTAGGGAAGAAAGGGGAGGGAGGATTTAGGGCAAGGGCTAAGCAGCCCCACTACGTCGTTTTGCCAGCGCATTTTAAGGTAAGTGCTGGCAAACGGTGTCGTAGATGCGTTGTAAATGCCACCACGTTGTATGAGAGTTGAAAACGCGTTTCGTCGCTTGTATGAGCGACGATTTCTGTTTTCGTCGCTCATATGCGACGAAAAATATTTCGTCGCTTATTTTCGTCGCTAAAGGGCATAATTGTTCTAGTGAAATGAATTCTCTTCGTACTGAGGTTCCTAGGCAGGGGATGCAAGGGAGCACAACTCAACACCCTGGTTACCACTTGGGTCGCACAACCTTTAACCACTGTAGCCCATCGACCCATCCATATCTACATGCCCCCTCGGTGTGGTATGCATGCTACCCTCCCTCTGCGATCCATTGACCAATCACTGTTGCGTCCTCACAGCCATGATAAATACAAGTGCAAGTGTACACTATATCCATCGATTGTAGTACGAACAAGTCGAATCTACAGTGACTTAGGGTAATATTTTAAACTATGTTTTAAGATACCAAAAGTGCAAGAAGAGATAAAATAGCGATGTTGGTGTAAAAACAGTAAAAGTAAATATCATAAACAAAAGTTGATAGACAAATCCAACAGAGAGCACACTTTTAAATGTTTGATAATAAGGAAAGCTTCAGCATAGAACAACGAAAAATGGGTTACAGATATGGAAAAGTGGGGGAGATTAACATGCTTTCACTAATCCAACCTCTACTTTAGCAGGAATTACTCATTATTGCTCCATTCGACATGGTCCCTTTTGAGACACCCAAACATGGATACCCAACTCCCGTTGCTAGCTACCCAAGCAACAAACAAAAGTTTAAACATGATTATGGGACCCCATTCCTGAGTATCCACAAACCTACTAAGTAAAAGTAGCTATCACAACAGAGCAAATCAACTACCTATAAGCCCTTTCGGGTCATATAGAGCTAGCATACTAAACAAGGTTACCAATAGTATGTGAAGGAAATATGCACAGCTCTATTTAATAGCGAAATAAAGACAGCTAGAGTTTCGGTTGTTTTAATAGTTACAACAATCAAATGTCCCCTGAAATGGGGTTTAGTTAATGAAGAAAAAGGAACCGCAATGGGTAAAGAAACGACACAACCCATTTTATAGAAAGAGAGAAAATGCAGATGAAGACAGTAGCATGCAATCACAGCAAAAACTCTTCCTTGTCGTCAACTCTCCTCTTGAAAATGGTGAGATTCTTCTCCCTTGTCTTTTCCAATATCAAAGAATGTTCTCTATTGGGATCTGTGTGTGTCAGCTAGGGTAGTTTGTCCCTTTACATCGGGTCCCAATTTTAGGGCATCCAGCTGGTAACTGTACGGGCATGGTAACATATCCCGTGTTTTGGGATAGTTACTGCGTCGTGAATCCATGCTCCAGTGATTGTTTGTTCCAGCTCTTTTATGATTTGTCTTGAACATGCTTTATCCACTCTTTTATTGGCTCAGCGCTTTCTTCATGTCTTTATCTTCACTTTCCGATCCTACGCACAAAAGCCAATAATAGGAGAATTTAGCACTATTTTAAGTTAAAACATTCAAGACATGAGACTTCAGCTCAAAATTCAATTCCTAAGGTCATTCATGATGTTTAACAGCCAAAATAGACACACTTTAACATTTCTTTACACAAAAATTCCCAAATACTAACTAGAATAACTCTCTTTTGGAGAGTTATCAATCACCTCGGCCGCCTAGACCACAAGGCAGTGCGGCCATGTCCTCTACCGACTCAGCCAGAGCACACCTCGACCTCGTCCATGATAGGTTAGTCATAAACACATGTGTCGGACATCCCCAAATATGGAAGTGACGTAAACTAGCTTTACGACCCTTCTATAGTTCAAAGGGCGTTTCAGAAACACTCTTCGATGGAATTACGTTCAAATATAAACTGCAGTCTCCATTGTGAACCCCAAAATGAGCCAGACAACTAAGCATGGTTAATCATTGATCGAACCATGTCCAACAAGGTTATGTTTCTCCTTTCTGATACACCATTCTGTTGAGGTGTACCAGGGGCTGAGAGTTGAGACGTGATTCCATTTTGTATCATATAGTCCTGGAATCTCAAGTCCATATACTCTCCACCTTGATTAGATGGAAATGTTTTAATGGTTTTACCTAATTGATTTTCAACTTCGGTCTTATACTCCTTGAACTTTTCAAGGGCTTCAGACTTGTGTTGCATTAGGTATAGATAACGATACCTTGAATAATCATCTATAAAAGAGATGAAGTATTCATACTCTTCTTGAGCTTTAACATTCATCGGACCACAAAGGTCAAAATGTATAAGTCTAAGGGTAACCTTTTCCAGTGAAAGGTATTTTAGTCATATTGCCTTCAAGACAAGATTCATATGGGGGTAAATAATCGTCTTCTAACTCGCTTAGAAGGTCATTCTTAACCAACCTAGCAATCCTATTGAGATTAATGGTGACCTAATCTTAACTGCCAAAGATAGGTATTTTTTTGGGAGATTTTTTTTGCCTTTTAGATCGTGTTTTAGCATTTTTAAATAACTCAGTATTTAAAACTACTTTAGTTATGGTTGGTATTAGCACATACAAGTTTTTTTCTAACTTGGCAGAATAAATGTTAACACCATTTCTGGAAATGAATACTTCATTCAAAGAAAATGAAACAGAGTACAATTGTTCTAATAGACAAGAAATAGAAATCAAGGTCCTCTTAATTTTAGGAACAACATATACATTATCTAATAAAATATATGATTTCTTGTCTAAAATAACTTAAGCACTCCTACTGCCACAATTGAGATGACTCTCCCGTTCCGACCTTGAGCTTTCCGGCTTCAAGCTGCCTCAAGGAACTAATTCTCTGAAATGAAAAACAAACATGGTTAGCAGCTCCTGAATCAAGTATCCAGGCAGAGTAATCATTCTCCACTAAACAAGTTTCCGAAATAAGTAAATCATATTTACCTTTGTTGACTTTCTTTTTCTCGGCCAGGTATTTCGGGTAATTGCGCTTCCAATGTCCGTCCACGTTGCAGTGGAAACATTTTTCTTTGTCTACAACCTTGGCCTTGCCTTTCTTGGTAACTGCAGCAGCGAAGTCAGGTTTAGGCCCCTTGTCAGCAGCTTTCTTCTTCTTAAAAGTCTTACTTCCGGAAGAAGAGGGCGCAAACTTGATTCTAGAGGTTGAACCTCGGTGGAACCTTTTTGAGGTGGCAACGTTTGCTCCGCTTATTGTCCCTTATTGTTCATACGTGACTGGTAGGTCTGCAGCCTGTTTAAGAGCGTGTTAAGAGTGTACTTCAACTTATTCATCACTGCATTGCTGCGAAATTGTAGGAAACTCTTCGGAAGAGATTTCAGAATGAAACTGATCTGACTCTGCTCGTTTATAACAGCCTCGTTTGTCTCTGCCACATTGAAGTGGACCATCAGGTTGAAAATGTGTTCTTGCACTGATGAGCCCTTCTTCATGTACGAGTTGTAGATTAACTTAAAGGCTTCATGTTGAGCCTGTGAGGATGGTGCTCCAAACATGTTTTGCAGCAAGTCCATGATCTCCTTGGCGGTGACCATGTTCTCGTGTTTCTTTACAAACACATCAGATATGCTCGCCAAGATGTAGACCTTGACCTTGTCATTAGTCTTAATCCACCGATCATAGGTGGTGCGCACTCCCACAGTGGCGTTAGGCATAGGAGCTTGAGGACAATCCTCTTGCAAGACGAACTTAAGATCATCTATCACTAGTATAGTGTTTAGGTTCGATTTACATTGTTTGTAGTTCTCGCCATTAAGTTTTTCCGCGGCAAAGAATGCAATTATAGAAGTAGGCATGCTGAAAATAAAAACAAACCTATATTAGTTTCATGCATTATCCTTTAAATCCAATCAAATTTTAGAAAAAGTAATTAAGCACTCTAACAAAATTGTTTTGCAACGACGCTTCAGTGATTTAGAGCAACAGCCACCATAGGGCAGATAGTTACTCCTTCACTGAATTGAAACATTTTCAACTAAATCTTACACCAGAATAACTCTTATTCCTATAATCTTTAGTCATCGTTTATTTGGTCAAGAAATTGCTAACTAGCTTAACAACTCCTCGTAAGTGTGATCTATCATTTTCAAACCTCAGAGGTCTGCTCCAATAATCCTGCCGTAGAGAAGGAAAATATTGGAGCAAAACCTAAGAGACCTTTATCCATTTATGGAGTTTGCCTTGGTTTTGATTCCATACAATGGACCCTCGTAGGGATGATCGCACCAGGACGACAAGCAGGTCATGTATGTAATCTCACGGTACAAACTAATGGTGGAGACCGTAGGATGTGTTGTCACACGTTCTTCTCCCACTTAATATGAATATTATCTCCATTTACCTCGATATTGAACCATGCAAACACCCTCCGTAGGGATGCTGCTCCCAGGGCGACATGAGGCCGAGCATGAAACTCAAAGTGTGAACATTAAGGGGAAACGAGAGAGAAAAAAATATGTTATATATACCTTGTAGATAAAAAATATACGTGATATATTACACATTCTCTTTTGCTCCCACTTAGTATTCTAAGACTAAGGTATATTAATTAAGTAAATTCCAGCTAAGTGAAATTATCTGAGTGAATTTTTAGTCGGCTCAATATAACTATTTATATTGGAAGTTTTACATTTATGTATTAGTTTATTAAACGTTTCAAGAAACTCATGATATTATTGCATGCATATAAAATATTGACTAATTCAACCTTCAGGTCTGTTCTCAGGTAGAGATGTTCCCTTACGGTCAGCTTAAATACCTCAACCTAGACAGAACCTTCCTTAGACAAGGTTCCCTTATAAGCAATATTTTATATTTAGTCTTTTATTATGTCATTTCAAACCAAGTTAAAAACAAAAAAAGACTACCCCCTAATCATATTAGAAGATATGACCTAAGGTCTAATTAATTTTAAACCCCTTTAAATTAATTAACTTAGACCTTATGTTTCCATGCAATTCTTTATTATAGATTTTAATTTCTATATACCAAAATTTTATAACTCTTATAAAATTCAAGAAATTAAACCTATAATCATGCATTGACAATATACATTAATATAACAATTATATTAACTCAAGTAATGTCATGCTTAATGCAACTTTATTTTCATCTAATTAATATAACACTTATATTAATCAATTATGAAAATTAAAACACGCATCCATACATTATAACAATTTTAACTATATGGTTACATACACAGTATATATCAAATATACATATGATGCATGTATCCTATGGTGAGATTTTAAAACTATATGTCATACATTATGCAATATACATTTAATTAAAATATACATTCAAAATGCATAAAATAATGAAATAGCAAAGTTGGAACGCATTTTGACACCCTAAGAAAGCAACAAAAGTAATAAAAAAAAAAAACGCCCGAAACAGCCATCGAACCCCGAACCAGCACGTTAGAAACACCCGGGACAGCACCGCAGCGGTACAGTGCAGCGCCGTGGTGCTGTCTACTGTTCTTCCACAGTGTAATGGGGTTGCTGCAAATTGCCATGGCGCTATATACGTGGCTTGCTTCGTCTTCTTCGTCGTTTTCTGCAAAATTTCGTCAAATCCGAAGCCACGAACAGCTTTTGAGCGACCCAGACTTACAGACTCGATTAATAAATTAAATGTAGAAAACAACGGGCCCTTACAAGAACAAATCATGAAGAAAAATGCTATCTATATGCCAAAATTCGTAAACATCCAACCCGCAAAACCCATATTCCGAAAATGCAGAATTATCCACTATTTTGTATGATTTTGATCCTAAAAAATTTAGAACATAAACACCCCTCTGATACCAATTGATGGGACGTTAATCCCGCAGCGGAAACGACGATCTTGTTTTTTAATTTTTAGGAACAAAAACCACAATACCAAAGAAAAATATAGGGGAAAAAGTAACTTACATTTGAAGACCTTCAAATATTCTCCAATGAATCCGTTCAACACCACCATCGATCTTCCCAGCTATCCTTTGGGAATAAGAACTCGCTTGTGGGAGCTTTTATTTAGAAGCAAAAAGGGAATCAAGAGAGATTGATTTTGAGAGAATGCAGAGGTAGACTTAAGTTCTTTTCCTGTTTTGAGAACTATTCTACAAAAATAGGAATGATGTGAGAGTTACCCCACGTCAAAACTAACCCTCCCACTCTCATGCAATTAAGTAGATGAATGTTTTATTTTATTTTAATATTAATATTAATTAAATTAATAATAATAATTAATAATAATAATTAAGCTTATTAATTAATTACTAATTAACAATTAATTAATTATATATATTAATTAAATAAATAATTAACACTTAATTATTTATTACCGTAATAGAATCATATTTTAAAGCATTTCTCGTATGACCTAGAGTTGTAATGTACATCGCATGCACATTATTTTTAAACTATAGTTTTAATATGAATCCTATTCATATTTATTTTATTTTGAATCCCATTCAAATAATTTCTCTCATAATATATAGTTTCAATTTAGAATTAATCATATACTATAATGTATTAATATACATACATATAATTTCTTGAGCAATTTGAACATTTCAAATTTTTCCAAATACTTGATTCTCGTTTTACCCGTTGTGAGCTAGCAAGGGGATCTAATGGATTTATAGATCATAAGCTCCAACGATGCGAGATTAATCAGTCAAACTCATTGACCGAATTAATCAACATTAGTTAACTACTGGCCACTTCACTAAAGACCCGCAGTTGCATTCTTCTCACTATAGAATATTTTCGTGTCCTCACAAGCAAGAGTCCATAACTCACTCAGGATTGAGAATGAGTTGCTTGGTCATCCGAAGAAACAGTAATCTATTAGTTAACGATGTTATATCTAAAGATTGACTATTTCGTGGTCCGGTCTTATACAAACTCATTGTATAGGATACCTCCACTCGCATGTCTCTATACGAATGACTTGGATTGGGTCATCTGTAACATCTACAGAGCGAGTCGTATCCATAGTGTTGCCAGGATAAGGTAGCCAGCCTTATCCATATACTATAGACCCTTTAAGTTATTTCAAGGACATTATCCACTTGTATATCGGGGTACATCAAATATATACCCAGTATATCTACTGTCCCGTTTACATGATAATAACCTTGGATGTTTAGTTTATTGGATTTGGACAATACGATGCTATGAATTCAACAACAAATTGATTGAATATAACTTTATTGAATATCAATTTGATTTAACATAAATACAAACTACCAGTTTATGGTAACACACCCAACACGACCCCCGTGGCCGCACAAGTCAGCCACGACTACATTTTCCCATCCATTAGAAGATTACTTGGAGGGAAAGAGTTCACATTTGTTTAAATCAAAGTGGTAGGAGATATATTTCTAAACATGTTATATTTTCCCAGCCACCCGTAGTTGTGTGCACCTGATTTCCCTTGTTTACAACGGTAAAAAGAAGCTAGTTAGGTGTTGTTTTCCATTATTTTACACTTAAAAACAGTGTTTTAAGCTTACGTTAGAGGCCAAAACCTTTGACTCTGATTTACCTTGGGTTATACATGCATATAGAACATTTTAACAATATTTAGAGTTGAATTATAACAAAAATTACGATTTTGTGCAGGAAATTACCAAGCTAGGCTCTTGGTGCCTTGTCCAATGCCGAGAATGCCCTTAATGAGAAACAAACGTTTTAATGTATTTGACATTTTCTCCATACCCCTCCACGTGTCTTCCATGCAAAGAAAGAGGCCAAGTCAATAACAAATTAAGTTGGAGAATTTTTGAAGAGATGACTCTCCATGAAAAACTCAACTCTTTAACCACCGTAAAACTCCCTATAAATTCAGTAGTTTCCTTCACTTCAATCATCATGTGTGATCATTCCAAGCTTTCTACTATTTGCTCTAAGTCTATTTTGTTTTTCTTTAGTTCTTTAGTTGTTTGTTATTTTAAAACTTAGTTTATTTCAAGTTTATGCTTACTTTTCAGCTTGTTACCTTTTAGTGGTAAGTTTTGAACTCCATTTAAATTAATTCCAGCAAGTTTATTAATCTCAGTTCAATTTTTTTTCTTTACAAAGTTTGTAATCACACAATCTTGTGGACTTGACTGAGTATTAATCCCCAAATCTCGAAAGAGTACAGGTAAGGGTCATTCGGGTTACAACTTCACCATTTTTAGTTTATTATTATTCTATTCTTCTTTCAGTCATGTCTTCTATTTAAAACATCATTCAATTCTGTTCTTCCTTTAAAATGATGAGCTAAATTTACTTTCCAAAGTCCGGTTATAGATAATTAGCAAAAGCTTTAAAAATCCAGCGAGGCAAAAAAGTGTTTTTCACTTCATTTATCATTTGAAGTTGTTTTAACCAAACATCAATTCTTAAAAGGTTGATATAGTTCCACAACTTAAATGATGTAACTTTTGAGAGAAAGACTTTAGACATAAAGATTTCGCTCGAGTAACCTAGACATAGGATCTCGACCTAAGGTTACAGTTGATTTTTATTAAAAATAAGTTACTTTTCTAGTAGAAATATTATGAATGAATTTGTACCTTCAAAATCACTTGGACATAAGAAGATGGCGAAGCATAATCGACAAAAAAACCCGTAGAGGTGCCAGTAGCCTAGTTGGAAAAATTTTGTGTAATTTTTGGCTAATTTGAAGTAATTGTGCTGGGTTTATTCATTAAGTTTTTAAACACTAAAAGCAACACAATTCTTGATATTTGTTACCTTAAAAACAATTGCAAAGTCGCCGATCAACATCATTTTTATTATCCCTGTGGATCGATACTTGGAATACTCATTCCATTTTATTACTTGTGACGGATGTATACTTGCGCTCTATCAATTATTTCAAATTCAATATCCCAAACACCACCCTACTGGTCATGTGTTCTATTGTTTATCTCCTCCTCTTCCAAACTATTTTAACCCACTCACTGCAAGTTCTCTTTCCTAGGTTGGACACCATCCGAACATCACCATTGCTTTGCCACTGCTCACTTCTTAACCTCACGATAGTGCTTCCAAGTTAGTTTCATCTCCTTTCTCAACACCAAATAACACTGACCAACTCATTGTTAACACGACTACCCCACGAGCACCACCCATATCCACCCACCCCATGCAAACTCGAGCCAAATCTGGAATTTTCAAGCCAAAAGCCTTTCAATCCCAAACTGACATCGCTGTCCATCCCACTAAGCATACTTTCGTCAAAGAGGCCCTTGTATCCGAAGAATCGAAAAGTGCCATGTGTTGTGTTTTATGCCTTAAACTCGCGGTTTGTAAATATAAAACAAATATTTGTTCAATAAAGTTGTTATCGAAGTTTCTTTTAGAGTTGCATTAACCCAAATCCAATAAACTAACATCCGAGGTTATCTCATGTACCTGGAACAATATATAACTAATATATAGGGTATATATTTAATAGACAATATATAATTAATATACAGTATATATTTGATATACAGGTAGATAATGTTCTAGTAGTAACCGAAAGAGTCTGTAGTATATGTGTAAGGTTGGGTACGTTATCTTGGTAACACTATGGATATAGTCCACTTTGTAATAGCAAACGACTCAATCCAAATTACTAATGTGGAGACATGCAAGTGGGGGTATCATATGCAATGAGTTTGTATAAGACCAGACTGTGAAATAATTAATCTTTAGCTGTAACACTGTTAACTAATAGATTATTATTTCATAGGAAGACCAGTAACTCAATCTCAATCCCGAGTGAGTTATGAACTCTTGCCTATAAGAGATTGTCCTTTGATTTGTATGGTTGAGAGTGGCTCGGGGTCGCCGACTCAATATTTCTCCCATTTTGGGGACAAGATTGAGTGGGGAGCTAGAAACATAACCACACAAGATGGAATTCACTCGTTCCCAACGTTAGGGTAAGTAGATGAGTGTTCTCTTAAGTGCTGACTCCGAGATGTGAACAAGGGGCCCTACCCTTTCACTTGCTCAAGAGGGACTTCTATTTAATGGTCAGACCATAAATAGGTTGTTTATTAGAGAATCAGTGGTACTTAAGGTGAAAAATGTAACTAAGAGGTAAAACGGTAATTTGATCCAGCTGTAGTTACGAGCACTCGTGAAGGATTGATTTACTGTTAATGGTTAAAATTTCTTGGATACAAAATACTATACACTGAGAAGAGTGTAACTATGAGTCTTTAGTGGAGTGACCAACAGTTAATGAATGTTGATTAATATGGTTATTGAGTTTAATCAGTTAATTTCGTATCATTGAAGCTTCTGATCTGTAGGTCCATTAGGTCTTCTTGCTAGCTCGTAAAGGACGGTTAAGAACATTTAGTCTTGAAAAGAATTTGAATTGTTCAAATTTGTTAAAGGGAATTAAAGTTAAGTATATGAGATGCAACGAATATAATGTATATTGATACATTATGATATAAAGTTAATTTTAAATTGGATTCAAAATTAAACTGTATGTTATGAGAGAAATAAATATTTTAATCTGATTATAATATGGTTGATTAATTTAAGTTTAATTTAACTAAATATGATTTAATTAAATTAATTGATTATATTAATTTGGTTAAACTCAATTAGATTTTATTTAAACAATTTAATGTTTTTTTTGTAATTAATTAAATTTGATTTTAATTAAATTATTTATTTAACACAAGAAAAAAAAACAAAGGAGAAAACCTTCCCACTTCCCACCATTTACGTTGGGAAGTGGGAAAATGGTGAGTCGGGAAGTTGTAACTTTCCTTCATCATTCATTCCTTTAAAAGCGAGGTTCCCTCCTTTTGTTTTTGGGGTTCGATTGAATGAGTTTTTGAAACTCCAACACAAAACCTCTCTCTCAATCTCTCGTTCTTCCTCTCAATTTCAAGAAGGTTCATACCAACCGAGTTCTTAACATCAAGAGGAGATAGCGAGAAAGGCTTCTTGGTAGCGTCGATCTATAGTGAAGAACAGTCTTCAAATGTAGATTCTACTTCCCTATTATAATGCTTTTGTCTTTTCTTTGTTATATTTTAAAATCGAAACACAAGTGTTCACGCGCTTCAGCTGCAGGATTCGATCCCTTCACCGTGGACAATGACTATAGAGCTCTATTGCACAATACCACTTGGTCTCTTGTTCCCCTCTCTTCAAATTACGTTGTGGTTGGAAACAAATGGGTCTTTCGTCTCAAGCTCAATCCTGATAGAAGCATCCAAGACACAAAGCTCATCTTATAATGAAGGGATTTCACCAAACACCAACTATGGACTTTGGGGACACGCATTTATTCCTATCATCAAACCTCCCACCATCAAGTTAATTCTGACACTAACTGTTTCAAATCAATGATCCATCTGCCAACTCGACATCAACAATGCCTTTCTAAATGGACATCTCGTTGAAGATGTGTACATGACTCAACCCGAAAGATATGTTGATCCTCTTCATCTGAATTATGTTTACAAACTCCACAAGGCATTGTATGGTTTCAAACAAGTCCATAAGAACTAGTATGACCAGCTCAAGTAATGCCAACTCCACTGGAATTTCAAAAACTCGAAACTTGATAGTTCCTTAATCTATTACACGATAAATGGCAACAAATTTTCTTACTTGTTTATGTTCATGACATTTTACTTACAGGTACATGTCCTTGACTTACCAATAATTCATCAAACAACTCAGCTCTTTATTTTTGCACTGAAGGATCTTGGCCAACTTGACTATTTCCTTGGTATCGAGGTGCAACAACAATGCTGGTGGCCTACTCTCATGCATTGGAGATATATTCTTCATCTTGTTCAAAGCTAGAATGCAACATATCAAATCTTGTCCAACTCCAACTGTTGTCGGCCGCACTCTTTCCATTTCGTAAGGCACTCCCATTGACAATCCTACCACCTATCAAACCATCATTGGGGCCCTCCAATATCTCACACACAAGACTAAACATTGCATTTATTGTCAATAAACTAAGCCAATTTCTCAAGGCTCCTACCTATGAAATGGGTTCTTCGCTATCTCGAGGGTACAATCACCTTTGACCCTCACATCTCACCTAGTTCAACACTTTCTCTTATAGGTTACTAGATGCTGATTGGTCTTGTTGTCTATATGACCGACGATCTATTGGTGCTTATTGCATCTTCTATGACAACTCCCTGATCTCTTGGTCTTCAAATAAGCAAACAATTGCTGCACACTTTAGTACTGAGAGTGAGTATTGACTGAGGTTATGTTGAACGCACGCACTAAGCGTGGTAACAATTCTATAGATACAAGCGCACACCTGTCAGAGTAATATAAAATGGATGGAGTATCCAAGTATCGATCCTCAAAGACTTCTAAATAATTTCCAAACTCTAAAGTTTTAATGAATAGTGAATGTTGAAATGAGTGATTCTTGTAAAATGGGAAGTGGTCACAAATAATGGTTTTGGATTTGGGATTTGGTCTTATAATGGTAAAACCTAGCCTGAATTACTTCAAGTTAGCCAACAAAGAATCAAGGATACGCTAAGGACGATATGCATTTTACTTTAGGAACCAACGACTACGCTTTTCACTTGACTTATGTCTAAGCAAGTTCAAAGTCCTAAGACATTCCCTAATATGTCTATTATGAGAGATATCTTAGTTTTAGGATGGAAATAGTCGCAACCTCGGGTTAAGGTCCTATGTCTAGGCTACTTAACCGGAACCCTTATGTCTAAGGCGCTCCTCTCCTCGGTTTAACCACTCAACAATGCAAATAAGCAACCTTTTCAGTATTGACTTGTAAAGACTTACAGTGGCCTTCTCTAAATCCTAACTTTTTGGGAAAACATGTTGAACAATGAGTGGAAAGCAAAAACACTACTTCTTAGCAACCCTTTTTAGAAATAAAAGGCTAACTATCCATAACCGGGCTACAGACGGGAATTTAGAAAGACATATTGAAGAAAATACAGCAAGTAAAATGGTTGAAATTGAAATGCATGTGTGAAAAACAAAAGTTAACTAACGGAGAGTTTTGCTCAGGATTGAGAGCTTCGCCCTTCTCTTTCAAGCAAGGGGGAGTGTCACGTGCTCTTTCCTCCAAAAACACAATTCTCTTAACTAAAAATAAAGTAAAGGCAAAGTAAAGATAAGCTAAGTGCTGGATTTTTATAAATTTGAATAGGTAGAAAATAACTAAGTAACAACAGAAACAAAACAAAGCTCAATAAAGGAATGTAAAGTGCTCGGGATTTAAAAACTAAAAGCAACTAATGAAAGCAACTCAAAAGTACTTAGAAAGCAACAAAGAAATACTAAGAATGATCAAGAGAAGGAAGCAAGGCTTGATGAATTTGGTGGAGAAGCTGCTGGAATTTATAGCTGTGCAGAATTGGTTAGGTAGGTCCTAAAACGCTGGTGGATCACCCATTTCCAACTCCTTTGACTGACCAAATCATGCTTAAACTGATAGTGGAACACTTCTTCTACATGTATACATCGGTTGGAACCACCAAAACGCATTGGAAGACGCGTTTCATTAAGGACAAAGTTGGATGAAAACCAGGATTTCTGCAGCCTACCAGGCGCTTGGCGCCTCCAATGAAGGTTTTTCCGTCTTTTGATTAATTTGCACTCCCAAATGGTCATAAAATGTCATAAATACAATATAAGCCAACCACAAACCATCATATATGAATTTTGCATGAATTGGAACTCAAACGACCGAGAAAAAGTCCGAAACAAAGTCAAAACATAGTAAAAACAGGATCTAAAACCTTCTTTTTACGCATGTAAACAAGCGTAATCACACCCCCAAACTTAACTTTTTGCTTGTCCTCAAGCAAAACTTAGCAACTTTAATCAACTTTCTAACACATTGACAAGGTAAAGCAAAAGCAACCGAGATGTTCAATCATAAATTGTCTCAGGGAAAAGATGTCAAATCCTACCATTCTATTGCCTTTGTAAGCTTAGTCACTATAAACCAAGTTTGAAATGATAAAAACTTTCTCTTTCAAAATCCTTTCTCCTTTCAAAAACAGAAAACGTTTTCAAATACCCCTAAGTAATCTGCACACTCCCTTTTTACATTGAGACTTTTACATTTGAAAGACCGGCTACTAGCCCCTGAGGTTTCCACACACTAACATCGGTTTCGACCACAACTACTCGTAGAAAGACTTTGAAACTAACAGCTAGGTCATAAGACGACGACAATGAAAAACACGAAGTCACTTATCACCATCCTTACTGCTATTTTCAAAGTCAACACCCAACCTAAAACTAAATGGGTGTCTACAGTAGGACTCGGAAATCATAAATACATTTTCTTTAACTCTCATTGTTTTTACCACTCTTTTCTTTCTAACATAAGTATTTTCCCCACTCTTATTTTCTCTCAACAAGACTCTTTTTACTCTTTTGCAACTTTTCTCTCAACGAAGTCACTTATCACCATCCTTACTGCTAAGTGCTTTTCAACACTTTCTTTCTTTCCAACTGACTCTTTTTCAAAAGAAAATAGCATGATTTTTCAAATATAAATAACACTTTATCTTTCTGAAACAATGACTGACACAACGACTGTCCCCCCCAAACTTAAGAGAGACAGTGTCCTCACTGGGAAAAGACTTTTGCATCTGATGAAAAGGGCTTAACAGTAAAAAGGACAAGGACTTCCTATATAGGGGCAAAGAAAAAGCTTATAGTCTGTAAAGATCAAAAAGACATAAAAGAAAATGAGTTTATCACATAAACGAATGAAATAGCTCAAAGCTTAGTCAGACATAGAACAGAAAACTCAACAATCTCTTAGAATCATCATTGACATGAAATCACATGCACAGCACAGATGCTTCAAAGTAGGCATGTGAAAAGCTAAACTAAGATTAAGTGAAAGCATACTTTAAGTGATCAGAAGATAAACGATACTAATTTATGCATGCTTCAACTGAGCTCGAAACATAATCAATACAAAAAAACATCGTAGTAAGGCTAGAATATGCAAACGGCGTCATTAACCAAAAGAATAAAACATAAAAAATAGCAAAGAAGGAACCTCCCCTTCATGAAGTTGGAGGTTGTGGACAAGGATCAGTGTCGGTACTGGAAGATGGATGACCAAGGATAGCAGCTAGCGCTGGAGGCCATGAAGGTAAAACTGCAAAATCCAATGAAGCCCTCAAGTTGTAGATATGTTGCACGACTTCTCGAACCTGATCTCGCAGCTGTTGGTTCTCCTCTCGGAGACGACGGATCTCCGATGTAGGAGACAACCCAGTACCTGCCCTTCTTTGTAGCGCATGGGCGATAATTCTCCGAATATTCTTCTCTTCCACAACTGGGGCATCTCTCTTAATTTGATCCGTAGGGAGCTGCACACCTTGTCGCAAGCATAAAGAAGTGACCAAGCGTGGGTGATAAAGCTTACCACGTGTCCGGTGGGCACACTCATGGATACTAGTATTGATCAATTCTCCATAATTCACATCTATGCCCTTTAGCATGACATAAACCAGCAGTGCCCTATCCTGAGTGACATGCTCATCATGCTCCGTTGGCAGAATTCTGTTTTTGACTATATATAACCATCCTGCAACAGCTAGTGAAACATCCTCGGGTTTTAGTCGTACCTTGCCATAAGTAGTCAAATCCCAAGTGGCAGAGGGCTTCCCAACACATTCTAAAGCCTCACCGAGCTGTTCTAGAGTCGGAGTCACTAACATCTTATTTCCCACAGCATCTCTAATATTCTCAATGTTGAAGGTGTAGTTGATCTGAGTGGCATCAAACCTTATTTCCTTCCCACGCACAATGGCTATATGTGACTGGGGATGGACAGCAGCGTAGAACTCTCTGACTAACTCCAAAGCCTCACATTGTATGGGCTGAATGAGTGGTCTCCATTCTTTATCTCTGGCGGTCTCCCTCCAATCGTCAGGCACATCTCCTAGATTGAGGTCGAATCCCAATTCTGTCATAATCTTACGGGATTTCATTAATGAAGTTCGAGTGGCTAAATTCGCCGTGTTCCATTGCGTCTCGACCTCATCTCCCTTAGACAAGTCTAGTTCGATTGTATTAACTGGCCCAGGTGCCACTACCTTCTTCTTAGCTTCAGCTGCTTTAGCTTTCGCAGCTCTTGTTTTAGGTTCATTCATGGGCACTGTCGGCTTCTTAGTATGAACTGCACGACGTTTTGAACTCTTTTTCTCCCGCCTCTTGTATTGGAACATTTCCTTTAACGTCTGCGTGTCCTCAGGATCTTCTTCTCTGATAGGTTCTTGAGTACTATTCTCCCCAACCTTGGATCTACCTGTATCACACCCAAGCGGGTTAACTGCATTAGAAGGAATAGCGTGAGAATCCCTTACCCCTGGTAGAGTGGCCATCGGTGTGACATACTCATCCGTTGCCAACGGAGTAGATCCAGTTGCCCCAATAGGCAACGCTTGGTGACTAAAAAATGCTCCTTCTGTAGGTGTATCCAATGGGGAAGGTTCCTGAATATCTTTTCTTACCACTTCGTTTTCGGTATCCTCCATTTCTGGCATATTTGAACAATTGCCTCGTGAAACCAGTAGAAAATCATCATTACCATCTCCAGATGTAATAATCAACGGAGATGAATAAAACTGCTCCTCATCCCTGTTCTCCATAGATGAACCCTTAGGCGTCAGACGCCTACTACTCCCATCTTCCTCAATTTCTAGATCCGTCAGCACCTCCTTGCCCTTCCTCTTTTGCCCTATCGAGACCTCGGGCTCTAGCCTTTGTTTATGGCTCTTCTTTTGCTCTCCTTCATGCTCAACTCCTGTATCCATTGCATATTGGTTGGGACTGGCATCATAGGAGGCTCTAAGGGTTTTAGTTGTCCCATGTTGAAGGTACTCAATATGTTAGGGTTCAATTGGGGTGCTTGAGGTCCTCTTTCTAGGAATGGAAGTTGAGGTGGTGGGAGAACCCTAGGTGAAATCATCCCATAATTTTGTGGAGGTACCCAATTACCCATTCCATAATAAGGTGGAAGGCTAGGGAATAGAATAGATGGGTTGGGCATTCCATAAGGATGAACACTAGCTTGAATTTGCATTTGGGACAAGGGAAAATGATAGGAAGGAGCCGGGTTAAACATAAACGGTTGGTACATACCCGGATTTATGATTGGAGGAAGTTGTTGAGGATTTGCAGCCCTAAACTCACTGTTTTGAGGTATATTAAGGGTGGGTAGCTGCTGAAAATTTACATAACCATGTGGGCCCATCATAGGAGGTTGTGTAGGAGCTTGGGAAGGAGAAGTAGGGAGTGAAGTGTGTTGAGAAAAAAAACCATAGAAATAAACAAAGGTTGGAAATGTCTTCTTCTTCTTGGTTGTGGCTGAAAATCAAAAACAAGGGTGGTGAGGGAGTATTTTTTTTTTCGAAAAAACAAAGGGGAGGAAGAGAGTTGTGTGGGTTTTTGTTGAGGTGTAAGTCTTAGGCAATGGGTCTATTTAAAGCTGTCCCCAAACTAAATCCTAAATGGGAAGAGATTGAGTTTTAAACTAGGTTTCCTAAACCGAAAAGGAAAAAATAAGTTTGAATTCCAAATAGGATTAGGGAAACAAAATTTGAAGTATTTTTGAGTTTAAGGAGAGATTTGAAACTTAAATCACAAAGGATTAATGTTTGACCCAAAATAAAACCCATAAAATTCGAAAATGAAACCCAAACCATGAAGGAAAAAAATTTTTCGAAATGCTGGAAAAAACAGGGCAGGCACCAGGCGCCTGCGTGATTTTTTTTTTTCCGCAAAGGGCAGGCACCAGGCGCCTGCGTAATTTTCTTCTTTTTTTTTTCAATGTTCTCAAGAACATTCTCTTAATAAGCAAAACTTTTTATGATTAAACAAAAAGAATGTAAGATACAAAAACTTCTTTCTTTTACTTTTGTTCTTTCAAAATGGATAAGAAGGAAAAAAACATTTTTCGCAAAAATTTATTGTCCTGAAAGTTGAATAGAGGTTTTTCCTCTATCCACTGGTTCTCCAAAATATGGCTTAAGTATCTGCCCATTTACTTTAAAAATACTTCTCTTAGAGTCAACTAGATCCACTGCCCCATATGGGTAGACTTTAAAAATTTTAAAGGGACCAGACCATCTAGACTTAAGTTTCCCAGGAAAAAGTTTCAACCTAGAATTGAATAACAGAACCAGATCACCTTCTTGAAGATTGTTCGGCCGAAGACGCCTATCGTGCCACTGTTTAGTTTTTTCCTTAAACAACTTAGCATTCTGATAAGAAAATTGCCTGTGTTCTTCTAATTCCAACAATTGTAACGTCCTCGCTTCACCTGCAGCCGACAAATCAAAATTTAATTTCTTAGTAGCCCAAAATGCTTTATATTCTAGCTCAAGAGGCAAATGACATGTTTTTCCAAAGACTAGCCTATAGGGGGACATGCCGAGGGGAGTCTTAAATGCTGTCCTATATGCCCAAAGTGAATCATCAAGCTTCAAAGACCAATCCCTACGATTAAAATTTACAGTTTTTTCTAAAATGTTTTTTATCTCCCTATTAGATATTTCGGCTAACCCATTCGACTGAGGATGATATCCTGTTGCAACCCTATGACGCACATTGTATTCAGCCAGCAACTTTTGCATAGACCTATTCACAAAATGAGCCCCCCTATTGCTTATCAGACAACGCGGGGTTCCATAACGCGTAAAAATGTGCTTTTGCAGAAAACGAATAACAACTTTAGAATCATTGGTAGCAGTTGCAATGGCTTCTATCCATTTCGAAACATAATCTACTGCTAACAATATATAAAGCTTACCATTAGAAGATGGAAATGGACCCATCAAATCTATACCCCACACATCAAATATTTCAATCTCAAGGATCGGGGTTTGAGGAATTTCATGGCGTTTAGATATATTACCTGTCCATTGGCATTTGTCACAAACCTGGGCAAACTTATGTGCATCTTTAAACAGAGTGGGCCAAAAGAACCCACTTTGCAAAACTTTGGCTGCGGTTTTGTGTCCTGCAAAATGTCCTTCATATGGAGACATATGACAAGCGTCTAATATCGCCTCGTGCTCTTCTTCTGCTACACACCTGCATAAGATATTGTCAGGTCCTAGCTTATATAAAAAAGGTTCATCCCAACGATAAAATCGAACTTCATTTAGAAATTTCTTTACTTGTTGCTTGTTAAACTCATAAGGAACTATTCGACTTACTAAATAATTTGCTATATCGGCATACCACGAAACTGAATCAACTCGCAAGAGTTGCTCGTCAATAAAATGTTCACGTATAACAGTTCCATCATCCCAGAGCGGGGATTCCAATCTAGACAGGTGATCAGCAACTTGGTTTTCAGTACCCTTCCTGTCCCTAACTTCAATATCAAACTCTTGAAGTAACAAAATCCACCGTATCAAACGTGGTTTCACATATTTTTTAGCAAATAAATATTTTAAAGCAGAATGGTCAGTAAAAACAATGACTTTTGTGCCTATCAAGTAAGACCTAAACTTATCAAAGGCGAACACAACTGCTAACAGTTCCTTTTCAGTAGTAGTGTAATTGAGTTGTGCACCGGTCAGAGTCTTACTAGAATAATATACAGGATGCAAGATCTTGTTTTTACGTTGTCCTAACATAGCTCCTATTGCATAATCACTAGCATCACACATGAGCTCGAAAGGTAAATCCCAATTAGGTTCGATAATTATAGGGGCTGAACTTAAAGCAACTTTCAACATTTCAAATGATTTTAAACAGTCATCATAAAAAACAAATGGTCTATCATGTTCTAACAATTGACACAAGGGTTTAGAAATTTTAGCAAAGTCTTTTATAAAGCGGCGGTAAAATCCCCCATTCCCTAAAAAACTTCTAATCCGTTTAACATTCGTGGGAGGAGGTAGCTTTGAAATGATGTCTATCTTAGTGTGGTCTACCTCTATTCCTTGCTTGGAAATTTTGTGACCCAAAACAATACCCTCTTGTACCATGAAATGACACTTCTCCCAATTTAGGACTAGGTTTGTTTGTTCACATCTCTCCAATACTCTCTCCAAATTAACTAAACATGCGTCAAAAGAATTTCAACAAACAGAAAAGTCATCCATAAAAACTTCTAGAATATTTTCAACCATGTCAGAGAAGATGGCCATTATACACCTCTGAAAAGTCGCGGGTGCATTGCATAATCCAAAGGGCATTCGCCTGAAAGCGAACGTACCATACGGACACGTAAATGTTGTCTTCTCCTGGTCTTCTGGAGCAATAGTAATTTGATTATAACCCGAATATCCATCTAAAAAACAATAGAAATCCTTACCTGCCAGACGGTCGAGCATTTGGTCAATAAATGGTAGAGGAAAATGGTCTTTCTTCGTTACCTTGTTGAGTTTGTGATAGTCAATGCAAACTCTCCACCCATTCACAGTTCGGGTTGAGATGAGCTCATTCTCCTCGTTGGCCACCACGGTTATACCCCCTTTCTTTGGTACACACTGTACTGGGCTTACCCTGCTGCTGTCGGATATTGGGTATATAACACTGGCGTCAAGCCATTTACGAATTTCTTTCCTTACAACCTCTTTCATCTTCGGGTTCAACCGCCTTTGACTCTCAATAGAGTTCTTAGCATCTTCTTCCAATAAGATTTTGTGCATGCAAAAGGCCGGGCTTATCCCTCGGATATTTGCTATCGTCCATCCAATGGCCTTTTTGTGTTTCTCCAAAATCTGCAATAAAGAATATTCATTAGTAGGTGATAAATTGGAAGCTATAATAACTAGTAAAGTGTCGTTATCCCCTAGATACACATATTTCAAATGCGACGGCAATGGCTTCTGCTCCAAAGTGGGTGGTTCCACTATGGACGGAAGTAAGTAACGACTTGCATTATTCTTTTTGTATTTTTTCAACAGGATTAGTCACATCTTTCGGTCCTTCTGCTATCTTATCAAGCTCTTCTTCAATCTCTGTAACTAACAAGTCATAAAACTCATCAAACATAACAGGATTCAAGCTAGTTATAGCAGAGCACTCTTCAAATTCTCCTGGTAATTTCATGGCGTCTAGAACGTTAAATTTAACTTCTTCATTATTTACCCTCATTGTAATTTCTCCCTTCCTCACATTAAAAACTGTATCCCCAGTGGCTAGAAATGGTCTTCCTAAAATAATGGGAACGTCTAAGTCCGCCTCGCAATCTAGAATGATAAAGTCCGCAGGGAAAATGAATTTGTCCACCTGGACTAAAATATCTTCTATCTTTCCCTCAGGTCTTATGATAGATCTATCTGCTAGTTGGAGGGTAACCGTAGTAGGTCTAGCTTCTCTTATGCCTAAAGATTTGAAAACTGATAATGACATAAGATTAATGCTAGCGCCTAGATCACATAATGCCCTACCTAAGTTTTTCCCTCCAATGGAACATGGAATGGTAAAACTGCCAGGATCGTTACATTTCATAGGTAGCGGGCTGCCTACAGCTTCACTATTACATTTTGTCATGGCTACCAGTTCATGCTCTCCTATCTTTTTCTTCCTAGAAACTATATCTTTCAAAAACTTAGCATAATTTGGCATCTGTTCTAGAACATCTACTAATGGTATATTTACATGCAATTGTTTTAAAATATCTAAAAATTTTCTAAACTGGGAATCATTATTTTTCTTAACTAATCTTTGTGGAAACGGGGGAGTAGGGGTAAAAGAAGGTTGTATTGTGGAGGAACACTCGGGGTGTCCTCATTACCTTTTCTAATATTTTCTTTTTCTAGTGTGGTTGGATTCTCTGGTATCTTTACAGTTGGTTCAGTGGACAGAATCTGTACATCTGTTGTTGGCATTGTTGGTTCATCATATGCCAGTCCACTCCTAAGGGTGACAGCTTTGCAATGTTCTTTCCCTTCTCATTTTGGTAATTCAGTATGGCCTGGAAAAGAACCTTGTGGTCTATTCTTCAATTCATTGGCGAGCTGTCCCAATTGGGTCTCGAAATTCCTCATTGATGCCGCTTGGGATTGTATCACTGCGTCGGTTCGGGTCATGTACTCCTTCATCATATTCTCAAGATTTGAGTTGTTATTTTGAACTGGTGGAGTCTGTGTTCTCTGATCGTACTGCTCTTGCGGTGGCGGGATGTATTGCTGTGTAGGTGGAACATAGGGCTGCTTGTTCTGCTGGCTCTGCCCTTGATTAAAACCGCTCGAACCTCCTTGACCTCCCTTTGAGAAATTAGGGTGGTGCCTCCAACCTGGGTTGTAGGTGTTCGAATATGGGTTAAAGTTCCTATTGTTCCCATGTCCTACATAAAAAACGGAAGTAGGGTTATGTGGACAATTATCATAAATATGGTTTTCACTGCAGAATGAACAAATGAGATCGTTGACTTGGCAAACAGGGGCAGAAGTGCAATAATCCGACTGCACAGGTTGTATCGACGTGGCTAATGGATTTTTTATTCCCAACGCCATCTCTTTCTGCCTCGGTTCATTGTAACCATCTCTTTTTGCATCGAGGTCGCAATATCGGAGCCAAAACTCCAGCTGGATCTTGCTTCTTTGGTGCTGCCCTAGATATTTTCGAACACCATAGTTCGTTGTATGAAGCTATGTCATTTAGGATGTCGACTATCTCGTTGAATGTCTTCTTTGTAAAGGCTCCGTTGGCAGCATTGTTTAGCATCATCTTAGTAGGATGATCTAAACCTCTAAAGAAATGTTCTATCTAGATGTACGTCGGCAAGCCATGGTTCGGACATTTCCTGATTAGTTCTTTATATCTTTCCCACGCCTCGTGAACAGGTTCACGATCATACTGTCTAAAGGAGATGATCTCCTCTCTGATATCAGCGTGGCGAGTAGGTGGGAAGAATTTTGTTAAGAACTTCTCCACTTACGACCCCCATGTGGTGATGGATCCCGGTGGAAATGCATTGAGCCATGCTCTAGCTTGGTCCTTCAAAGAAAATGGAAAAAGTGTTAGTCTAAGAGCATCGTCTGTTATACCAGGTAATCGAAATGCATTTGCAATTTGAATGAATGATTTCAGATGATCATGTGGATCCTCATGTTCCTGCCCTCCAAAATGTCCAATTGTCTGCAACATTTGGATCCTCATCGCAGTAAACTTTTACTTTTGGTTGATCAAATCCGAAATCTTTCAAGAGTCCTTTTAGCCATAGAGCCTCTTTAACGCTTTCTGACAAGGCTATAAACTTTGCCTCTGTGTTGGAAATATATACTACTAGTTGTAGGCTTGCCTTCCAGTTGATATCATTTTTTCCAACCAAGAAAAAGATCATAACCCGAAAGTCATCTCCTTTCGTCTAGGTGTGCTTGATTTTCCAACTTCTTCATACATGAACCTTTCATGTTCTCTAAAAACAACTTCTATGTTGTGAATACCTCTTTCCTAAGTATCCTTTAACTCCTTCAATGAATCCTACAAACATGCACTAAACAACCTTTGGTTCTAACTTGCCCTAATATGTACGTAGGAGGATGTCTCAGTCCACATTTCTTCCGGAGTTTGGAATTCATTTGTTGTATAAGGGCTTCTATTAATGGTGTAAACAGCATATGAGGCTGCCTCTACCCAAAATCTTTCAGGTAGATTCGCATTAGTAAGTAAGCATTTAACTTTCTCCATTATTGTTATGTTTAGCCTTTCAGCGACGTCATTTTGTTGAGGAGTATACCTGATTGCAGAAACTATTGAACTCTTTGTCTTTGTCTTCAAGTACCTAACAGATCTTAAGGTTTCACTTTCCACAAGCTTCTCCCATTCTTTAAACTTTTTAAGGTTTGATCTTTAGTTTTCAAGAAAAATATCCATGTTTTCCTAGAAACCTCATCAATTATGGTGAGAAAAATACCTCGAACCACTACAGAACATAGTCGAGTATTCACTTTGTTACATGTTCTGATTTTTGAAAACTATGCCTCCTAGCCGTCCCAAGACACAATGTTCAAAGAAGTTGAGTTCCTCATTCGAGCCTTTCGGTAATATGCCCTGTTTGGCTAATTCTTGAAAACCTTCTGAACTTATATGAGAGAGATAATTGTGCCACACGTCCGCTTCTATTAATCACCATCACTAGCCAGTAAAGTTGCCTCGATGACTCTATACCTTTGATTACATATATGCCATTTATTTTCTCTTCAATTAGTACTATTTTGCAGTCTTTTCTTATCTAAAACATGCCTACATGTCCATTGTATTCACAGTCGATTGACTCTAACATACTCAGTGAAATTAAACATCTTTTTAGGTTTGATACATGTCTCACATTTTGGAGCAATTTTAGAGAACCATCATTCATTTTAAGAGATACAATACCAACTCCAATTACCTTGCAGACGTCATTGTTTTTATTCTTTCTATTGACAAAGTGTTCCTCCATTTGAGATTTCCTTCTTCGAAGCTAGAAGCTCTAATATTTGTCTAGTTTTTTCATGTATTTTTGACGTTATTCTCGAAGACCACATATTGGGAGATTAAAGAGATTTTATAGAATCAGAAATGAAGCCTTGTAGATCGATTGAGTTTATTAAGTTATATTGTAACTTTTGTCTTACATACATTTTTACATCGAATAATTTTGTAAAAACAAATTGTATTAAAGAGTATTTTTTATTTAATATCAATTTCAAACAATATAATATTATTGTAGAACCAGTTTAGAAAAGAATAAAGAATTTCCTATATTTATCTTACTCAAAATAAATATTTTGACACAGTTGCAGGGTTAGAACTACACACGCAAACTTAATGGGTTGGTTGACGTAGATATAATATAATATATTTTGGTTAGAAGCAACTGGTGGGTTGAAGAAGACCTGCAGTAACGCCTCCTACATGGCTACACATTGCTGTGGCTATTTGATTCATATAAGTAAGCTTTACGTCTTCCAACCTTATTCCAGTGCATGGGTTTTTAGGACTGCAGTCAAATTTCACTGCAACTTCAGTGGCTGATGTTCCACGAATATCTTGATATGTCACATCGCTAATTTTGACTCCGGACGCTTGATTCGAACAACCTTTATGGCTCGGGCAATAATTTTGATCGATAATGACTGGATTTTGGACATTGTCCATTACAATGTGCTGGAACACAATGTTCCTTGCAAAGCCATTGCTCGGCTTGGCCCATGCCTTGATTCTTACCCCATTTTGAGTACGTGAAAATAAAGCTTTTTTCACAGTAACATTTTGCACTCCAGCCTCTTGTAGGTCCTTTGCTAGACTCCCGATGCTGTTTCAACCAATCAAATACATTATTGACTCATACAATACTCGTTTATACATCTTCGCTTTACCGTTACATATTTCTAATATCTTAACAATAATCAAACATACCTTATTCCGTGACCAGGCCCACAAATAATATTCTCAATCCACAGGTTGGAGGTGCCAGGGCCGATGGATATGCAATCGTCTCCGGTGCCTATCTTGGAGTTTAATATGGTCACATCAGACGATAGTTGGACATGAATGCCATCAGTGTTGGGGCTGTTGCCAGGGGCCAAGACCTTAAGCCCTTTCATTTTGATATTTTGGCAGCCATTTACCACTATGTGGAACATTTGGCTATTAAGTGACGTCAATGCACTGATCACTACATTTTTCGAGTCGGAGAATTCAAGTGTCTGCAACAAATTTAATTAAATGATTATAAAAACTCATCTTCAAGAGAATTTAATAGTATAGGTGTTTGATGAGTTGATAAAGAAGTTTATTGTTGATGCAAAATGAACAAGAGATTAATAAACTATTTTGCATACCGAGGCCCCAGTTGGACAAGTCTTGGCAGAGGTTTTGCAAGCCCATAAACCAGCTCCTTTACCATCGAGAATGCCCCCAGAGATAGCTACTCCATCAACATGCCTAAACGCAATCCAAGCTGCAGAGTTGCCAATGATTCGGAAGTCTGAGGGAGCCAGAAGAGTACCATCAATGCGTATAAAGATGGCGTTGTTCTTACAAGGCCCGTTGAAGGTTCCACTGCGAAGGTAATATCTTCCCTTTGGCACATAAATGGAGGCTGGTTTGACGGAGTTGCATGCATTTACCCATGCAGTTTGAAACGCTTCCGTCGAGTCGGTCTTGCCATCGGGTTTGGCTCCAAAACCAACAACGTTATACGAGAATGCAATGGCAAAGGCCGAGTCGAGAAGTCCAAAAAAGGAAAAGAGAAGAATGAGGGAGGTTGGGAGAGTTGTCATTTTAGTTTTTGTATTGGCAGTGCTTCTTTAGAAATGTAAGAGGAAGGGAGAAGAGAATGAAATAAATTGATGATATGGAAAATGGAGAAGAAGTTGGTTTGTATTTATAGGATTTTGTTGAAGGGAAAGAAGATGAATTTGTGGGCCAAGAGAGACCGAGTAGCGTAAAGAAGAAGAAGAATTCTCTCTCGTTTTTTTTATATACAATTCTTAAATTAATTAAGACAAAAAGTAGTAAATTAATATGCACTTTAAAACAATGGTTATAGGTTTAGAAAGTTGTGTATATCCATGTACATAATTTCGTGTACAAGAAGTTTTGTGCGATACATAGAGCAAATGGATGCATTAATTGTTTTTGGAGTTTGCGGCTGTGAAGGATTTCCCTTCCATTTTACTTCAACGCCAGTAGCCGCCATATATCATATAACACATCAATATTATTCATGCATTATTTGCAGATCACCTTCCACTCTCCATTTAATTAATCCACACCAAATTAATTAACTTCTTTTCTATCTTCATTAATTAATGAGTTTCAATACAATTTTTTTTTATTTGTGGAATATTTGTCCCCGTTTAGTACCCATAATATAGCATTCAATTTACTCGTATGGACTTCATATATTTCAGGCCTGTAGCTAAATTTATAACTTAGAGTATTTTTGATAACGATTATGGTTGAAAATTCATTCTATGTTCTTGGAGCGAGATCGGACCCTACATGAATTTTTGTCATGCCGAAGATAGGGAACTGAAAATAAAAGTTCAAAGAGATAAAATGAAACATTTTAAAAGAAAATTTTAGAGAGAAAATTTAGTGACAGAAAAGTTAAAAAACAAAAATAAAAAATTTAAAGAAAGCACAAAGTTGAGATCGAAAGGCATGTTAGAGAAAGGAAAAATTTAGTGACAGAAAACTTAAAATAAAAACAAAAAATTTAAAGAGACCATAAATTTGAGATTGTTAGAGAAAAGAAAAAATAGAAACAAGGGAAAGTTATAGTGAGAAAAAAAAAGACAGAAAAAATATCAAATATTTTAGAGAAAATAAATAAATAAAAAGAGAAATAAAAGTTACAGTTAGAAAAAATTAGATATAAAAAAGTTGAGATATATTTAAAGGAAAGTTGAGATATATACATAAATTTTCTATCTTCATTAATTAATGAGTTTTGATGCAACTTTAGAGTGTGTTTCATAACTAATAAAGATAACCGCAAAAATTACCAATTTATTAATTAATTTTAATTACTTTTTGAATTTAAAAAATAAAAACGTAATAAATATATAAAATTTATATCTATTTTATTGAAAATTATTTTTACTACTATAAATAATTTTTTTAAAAAGTAGTTAATATTTAATTTAGTAAAACAATTAATAAAATATACATTAATTACTTAGAAAATAAAACTATTTAATATTTAATTTAGTAAAACAATTAATAAAATATAAATTAATTACTTAAGAAAATTATAATGGGGACTTGGTGGAAAATTCATTCTTTGTCATTGGAGCAAGATCGGATTCTATAAAATTTTTTGTCATTCTTAATGTAGAGAGACATTAAAATAAAGTTTACAGAGATAAAAACAAGATGTTCATGTTCATGGACACAGACTACTGCTATAACTAGATCAGGATGCATGTCTTGGACCAAGAGCATATATCCTTCGTAACAGACCAATGGCTCTACTACTACAAGGTGATACTCTTCAGCCGGGACAAAGCAGGGGCAACTTATTAGAAGATGTTGAAGAAGATGTTTGCCAAATAGATAGGCCACAAAATATTGGTGGTGTACATGGACAACATGCTTCTGAAAAGTAGGGAAGCAAGCCAACACAAGACAGACATCAATCAAGCATTCAACATATGGAGAAGATATATATAACATGAAGTTGAATCCCAACAATTGCAAATTTGATGTTATTTGTGGGAAGTTCATCACCTTGATCATCTATCAACACGAATAGAAAACTAAATTAAGAAGTAGAAAAAAAGTTATCTATTTATTCATGCAATTTAAACTACTAAAATATCTCTTATAAGATTACGGGATGTTACAATCTCCCCACCTTAAGAACTTGCGTCCTCGAAAGTCGCTAGTCTTGAAAAAGTTATGGATACTTAGTCTTCATTTCATCCTCTCATTCCCAAGTTGCTTCCTCATGATTGTTATTCAGCTAAATAACTTTAACGAGAGATATTTCTCAGTGTTACGAAGAGGCTTCAATTCTCTCGCAAGAATTCGGCTTGGCTTCTCTTCATAGCTAAGGTTCTCACTTTGACACAATGGCTTGTAGTCGATGATGTGAGATGGATCTACCATTTACTTCTGTAGCATGGACATAGAAAGACATTGTGGACTGTAGAGAGAGAAGGCGGTAAAGCCAGTCGATAAGCTATAGGGCCAATCCTCTCCAAGACTTTAAATGGTCTGACAAAGCATTGACTAAATTTCCCTTTCCTTCCAAACCTCAAAACTCCTTTGATAGGAGCTACCTTGAGAAATACGTGATCACCTATTGAAAACTCTAGGTCTCTTCGTCTTGTATGAGCATAACTTTTTTGTCTACTTTGTGCTGTTTGCATTCTCCCTCTAATCTTTTGAATGGCTTCGATTGCAACTTGGACAAACTCTAGTCCTAACAACTTACGCTCACCTACCCGATCCCAATATACAAAAGACCTATAGTTCTTTCTATAAAGAGCTTCAAATGGTGTCATGCCTATAGTTGCTTGATAACTATTGTTATAAGCAAACTCCATCATATGCAAATGAGTGTCCCAGTTTTCGGCAAAATCCAACACACAAACTCGCAACATATCTTCTAAGGTTTGGTTCAGCCTCTCAACTTGACCATCCGTCTGTGGATGAAAGGATGTACTGAGTTCCAACCGAGTACCTAAAGCTTTTAGAAAACTTTCCCAAATATTGGATGTGAAACTAAGGTCTCTATTTGAGACAATTGAAAATGGCACCTGATAACTCACTCTCCAAAAGAGAGTTATTCTAGTATTTATTTGGTTGTTTTTATGCAAATAATTGTCAAAGTGTGTCGCTATTAGCTCTTAAATAGCTTAAATAAGATTATACAATAGAATCCGAGCTAAAAGTCCCAGGTCTTGAATGTTTTGACTAAATATTGCACTAAATGCTCTTATTTCTGGTGTCAATGTACAGGTCTGGAAGCAGAAGACTAAGCATAAAGAGAGTGCCAAATTCAGAGAAGAGTGAGCAAAGCATTTTCAAGACGGAGCAGATGAAAGCTGGAGCGAAGCAGAGCTGGAGCATGGATTCACTACACAATAACAGCATAGACACAGGATTTACCGTGTCCGTACAAATTTCAACTGGGTTCCCTAAAAACAGAACCCGATATAAAAGGACATTTAACCCTAGCTGCCACACACAAATCCCAATAGAAGCACGTTTTTTAGAGTTGAAACGACAAGGAGGAGGATTCTCTCCATTTTCGAGGGTAGAAAGTTGACGACATAAGGGATATTCCACTACTATATCGAGTTGTCATCTTCTTCTTTGGTTTTTCTGCTATTTCCTTGAGATATGTTGTCTTCTTCTTTTACCCATTGTATTTCCTTCTTTATTCATGAGCTAAACCCCATTTTGGGGGAGATTCATACGTTGTAACTGATGAACGATCAACCCTTTAGCTACTCCATTTATTTTTAAATGAAGTTGTGTTTATTTCTTATATCTTATTGAACACTGTTGGCCGCTTTGCTCTGTATGCTACCTTTTGTAGTGATCCGGAAGGGTCTACAATTTGTCGACTTGCTTCATTTGTGATTAGTACTTTTCTATAGTATTTTGTGGATGCTCAGGAATGGGGTCCCATAATCATACCTAGAACTTGTCTTTATTGCTTGGAAACATAGAAACGACAGTTGTGAGTTTCTATGTTTGGGTGTCTTGGGAGGGAACGAAGTCGAGTTGGGCATTAATAAATGTTTGTAAGGTAGACGGTAGGCCGAGAAGTCTGTGAATGCGTTGAATCTCCCTCACTTTTCGATATCTGTTAACTCTCAATTTACGTGTTATGTGCTGTTTCTTCTTCCTGTTATCAGCTCTGTGAAGTGTGTCTACTATTGAGATTTTTACTACTTTGTTTATTATATTTTTTTATTTAAGACACAACACCTATATTTCTTTGTTTTTACACTTTTGGTATTTGCGAACATCGTTTAGAATATAATCAAAAGTTCTTGTGGATTCGACTTCATTTTGTACTACGATCGTAATTTCGTATATACTTGCATGTATTGTCAGCACGATTGTTAAAGAAGATGATATGCTCTTCGACCTGCACAATGCAAAGACAATTGAAACTGGCACCCCATGAAGTCTCACTATTTCCTCTAGATACAACTGTGCCCACATTTCTACGGAGTAAGTAGACTTTTCCAACATGGAAATACACCGACTTGGTGAATCTATCAACAATGACCCATATTATGGTGTAGCCTTTAGCTGTTATAGGCAATCCTATAATGAAATTCATAGATATGTGTTCCCTTTCCACTCAGGCACACTCAATTGTTGCAACAAACCTGCCAGTTTCTGTCTCGACGCCTTCACCTGCTGACAAACCAGACACTTACTTACAAAGTCTGCTATATCTTTCTTCATGTTATCCACCAATAGTACTGGTTTAAGTTTTGATACATCTTTGTATTGCTAGGATGTATCGAGAATGGGGAAATGTGGGCTTCAGTCAATAACTCATTCTTGAGGTCGACATCTTAGGTACACCCAGGCACCCTTAATATAAAAGCCAAAAGTTTGAGGATATAGAGAACTCATTCATTTGCCTTGACTCCACTTGATGTAAATTATTAACAAGGTTTGGATCTTCTTGCTGAGCGTCAATAATTATTTGTCTCAAGGTTGGCTTAACTAACAACAACACCAACTGTGCAGTAACATCACCCACTACAGCTACTATATCTGCACATTCCAAATCACTAAGAATATGAGTCAAGGTGATGATCAAGGCTGATGTATGGGCAGTCTTCCTGCTTAAGGCATATGCAACTACATTTGCTCTACCTGGATGGTACAAAATCTCACAGTCATAATCTTTCACTAACTCAAGTCACCGTTGTTATCTCATATTTAACTCCTTATGAGTGAAAAAAGTACTTTAATCTCTTATAGTCCGTAAAGATTTTAATTTTTTCCCCTTACACTATTTCCTTGGCATAGAGATACATTTCTTCAACTAACAAGATGCATAAGTAATAACTTTACCCCATTGCATCAAAACACAACCTAGCCCGTTCTTAGAAGCATCACTACAAATAATGTAATATCCTGTTTTGTTTGTCACAGTAAGCACTGGTGCTGAAACTAGTCTTTGCTTGAGTTCTGGGTAACTAAACTCGCAAGCTCCACTCCAAACAAACGAGTTGCCCTTCCGAGTTAATTGAGTTAGGGGCATGGCTATGCTGGAAAATTCTTGCACAAATCGATGGTAATAAACTCCCGATCCCAAAAAACTACGTACCTCATTGACAGTAGATGGAAGAGGTCAATTGATCACTGCTTCGACCTTTGTTGGATCTACTGAGACTCCATCTTTTGACACCACGTGTCTTAAGAAGGACACCTGCGATAGTCAAAACTCACATTTAGAGAATTCAGCATATAACTTATTCACTCTTACAGTTGTCAACACTCTCCTAAGTTGTTCCTCATGCTTTTAGAAGGTTATTCCAAGTCAAGCACGCTTAACTTTGAAATTCTTACGATTGAGTTATCGAAAAGGAAGATGCACCTTGTTAGTATAGGTAGTAACTATCATTTCTTTTAAGCTTTCTTAACCATGCTTCTATGATTTCAGGATCCCTCTCATTCGGATATGGTATAGGTTCATTCATGTGACGCTCGAGTAGAGAGGAGGGATACAGAAAAAAGAAATTTGGAATTGCTGAAATTAATGAGGGCATAATGGTCTTTTACCATCGAGGAAATAGGAAAAAAAAAGAAATTTTTATTTTGGGACTCATATAAAACAGATGGCTAGATAAAGAAAGAAAAGAAAAGAAAGAAGGAAAGAAAAGAAAAGAAAAAGGGAAGAAAGGAAAATAAATGGTAGAGGGTTTTCGAAACAGAGGAGAAGAGAAAGAAATTGAAGCTTGAAGAGAAGGAGTGGGGTAAATAAGGTCAAGAAGCTTGAATCAGAACTCTATAAACTGAGTTGGGAAAGTTTGTTTTGAGGATAAAATTAGACAAATTATGAGAAATAGAACTCTTAGGAAGTGTGGTTAAAAGTTTTCTAAAGAAATAAATATTGAAATTTTGTGAGTTTCTGGGTACTCAAGAAATGGTTTTCGCTTGTACAAGGGTGAGACTGAAAATTGGTTGTTGATTTATTAGTTTAGTAGAGCAATGGAAATTCTATAAAAAGGAAATAAGTTGGCAATTAAAAAGTGTGGGGCTGCGGAAAGAAAGAGAGGAAAAATTATACGAAACAGAAACCATATTCAAGGGAATTTTGGTTGAGAAAAAGAAAGAAAACAGAGAGGAGGAAGGAAGAAGAAAGGGTAGGGAGGGAGAGAAAATTCGTGGGTTTGTATGAAGAAGAAGAAAATGAAGGTGTAATGTTGGAAGAGAGAGAAAGAAATTTGGGGTCAAATTTAAATGGGAAAAGAAAAATAAATTGAGTAAAAAAAAAAGAGAGAATGTGTGTGATGAATTGAGAGAAAGAGAAATTGATTGGTAAATGATGGATCCCACTTGTAAGTATTATGATGGATCCCACTTGTAAGTATTATGAGAGAGAATAAAAGTGGTTTTTAATGAAGAGAGAGAATGAGATATAAAATTGGATTTATGGGATAATTTGAAAAAAATGTTATTTATATTGGAAATAAGAGTATGTTGAAATTATATTGGATTAAAACATGAATTAATTTGGTAGTGGATCGATATTTCACGTCAGGCAGAAATTGGAGCAGAGAAAAACTCAGTTTGAAGAATTTGTGAGTGGTTACTTTATTAAACGTTTTGGATACTATTATTGGATTTGTGAGTGGTATATTTTACGAAATGTTTTTAAGATATCAATTATTATAGAATTCCAAGAAATTATATATCATGTATGATTTACAATGAAAGTAAATGTGTTCCTTTGATAATTTTAGAAATGTGTTATGATTTAGAGACATGTTTTATGATTACAGAGAAATGATTGAGAAATCTATGAAATTATATTTAGGAAGAGATTTCATAAATTTGATTTTAGAATTTTAAGAAATGTTGTTAGAAAGAAAGATTTTAGAAATGATTTGAGAAATGTATCTCTATGCCAAGGAAATAGTGTAAGGGGCCAAGGTCCTTTAGAGAAAATTCGGATCCTAGATGTGACATGAGTTCTTCAACATGTTTTGAGCTTGACCCTGTCATAATTATATCAACCACATACACAAGTATGAGAGTGAGTACATTGTAATCTCTATAAATAAAAAGAGAGAGATTAGAGTGCGAGCAGATAAAGCCAATGTGAAGGAGGAATTGAGATAATCTCTCAAACCAGGTCCTGGGTGCCTATTTCAGACCATATAAGGATCGGTTGAGCTTGCATATGAAGTGTGGTTTTTCTAGATCTTGAAATCCAAGTGGTTAAGACATGTAGACTTCTTCCTTGAGAAAGCAATGGAGAAATGCATTTTTGACATCTAGTTGTCGCAAGGGCCAGTTGAAGGTCACTGCCAATACAAGGATGAGCCGAATTGTTGTTGGCTTGATACAGGACTAAAATTTTCTTCGTAGTCCACTCCTTCTATCTGAGAGTATCCTTGAGTGACTAATCTTGCCTTGTAACGTTCAATGGTTCCATCTTCCTTTAGTTTAGTTTTGAATATCCACTTTGATCCAACTATATTGATGTGCGGTGGCGAAGGTACCAAATTCCAAGTATTGTTTTCTTGAAGTGCCTGCATTTCTTCCTCCATAGCAGCCTTCCAATGAGGAATTTTTAGGGCTGTCTTATAGTGTTTTGGTTCTACATCTTGATTTGAGCTTATGAGAGCGTGTTGGTGGTGATTGGTGTCTTTCTGCCTTTGTGTTTCCTAATGTTGGTTGGAGTTGAGGAGCGGATTATTCTTCAATTTTCTTCTGATTATCATCGGATGAGTGTTTGTATTTTCAACATAATTTTCTCCAGACGATCCAATGATCGAGTTGAGATTAGGTGTACCTGCAAAATAATAAGGTAGGTCAATATAAAGGTTGTTACTTATATTAGGAAGTGTTGATACATGATGTGAGTCGAGCAGCTGTAAATTTTTGTCAGATTGGAAGTTTGTAGCCATTTGCAACAAGTTGTCCCCTTCTGTTTGAGGTTCATGCAGTAGACTTGGACATTTAGGCTGGATTTCATTACTTGATTGACTTTTTTGTGTACTGCCTTGTGAATTTTCTGGTTTGTAGTCTTGTGAAGTTTCTAATGTGTAGTTTTCTTGTTGATTTGAATAGACTTCACTAGTCTCTTCCAAAGAAATTTTTTTGATTGGAGATTTTTCCTCTGCGGCAGTATTTTTACTTTCAATAGTCTTTTTGGCATTATTGTAGTGTTCTTCTGCAGGGTTGTTCCATTCCTCAAGTCTTGAAAATTGTGTAACAACATGAGGATCTGTGTTTTCACAATTATTAATATTTGTTATTTCAAAGGGAAAAATGTTTTCATCAAATACCACATGCCTTGATATATATACCTTGTTCGACATAGGATCTAAGCATCAATATCCCTTCTGAATGGGGCTATATCCAATAAATACACACGGATAAGTTCTTTTGCAAAGTTTATTCTTTGTGTAGTTTCTAAGATATGGAAAACACTTGCAACCAAAAATCTTTATGCCACTATAGTCAGGTTCCCTATTAAAGAGCTTAGAAAAAGGAGATTTCATAGAAAGAGACTTTGATGGCATGCGATTTATCAAGAAAATGGCGGTAAGAAAGGCATCTACCCAATATTTTGTAGGTACTTTAGATTGAAATAGAAGGTTAGCCCGTTTCTACTATATGCCTATGTTTTCTCTCAACAACTTCATTTTATTGTGGAGTGTGAGGACAAGAAAGTTGATGAAATACCTTTTTGTTCAAACCAACTTTTGAGAGCTGAAGATGTAAACTCACATCCTCCATCACTTTGAAAGACCTTTATCTTTCTCTCAAATTGATTTTCCACTAGTTGTTGGTACTTGAGAAAACATGAGAAGAAGTCACACTTCTTCCTTAATGGATAAATCCAACAAAACCTGAAAAAATCATCAATAAAACTAACATAGTATTTGAAATTTTGACAAGAAACAATAGGAGAAGGTCCCCACAGATCACAATGAACTTTATAAAGAGGATAACTACTGATATGATTATTTTGCTTGAATGAAAGTTTACAACTTTTGCTCATTTGACAATAGTCACAAATAGTTTTAATCTTATCCCAACTAGAAATGTTTAAGAGATGAGAATCAAAAAGATGCCTCAAGGCTTGATCATTGAGGTGCCCCATGCATTTGTGCCAAAATGGAGTAATTGGCTTTATTTGAACTTGTTTCAGCAGATGAGCTTGCTGATTTTGCTCATTCAAAGCATACAGTTCTTCTTGTTTACGTCCTTTACCCAAGATTTGTCACTGCTTGTCCTTAATAACAAAACCATTAGCATCAAAAGTAATTAGACAATCATTATCCAAGGTAAGCTTGCTAATGGACATTAAATTCTTCTTTATTTCAGGAACAACAAGAACATCTTCAAGCTTAAGTTTGGAAAAATCAGTGTTAACAAGACATGAACCAGTGTGTGAGATATTCAAACCTTTTCCATCACCTACATACAATTTATCCATACCTGTGGAAGGTTTGATGTGAGAGACCATACCTGAGTTATTAACTATGTTAGATGTTGCTCCATAGTCTGCAAACAGAGTAGACTCAGTCACTTCATTCATGCTTAAGGCAGCTAGAGCTCTAGGTACTTCTTCAGTCTGATATGAATGGTCAAATCTATTCCAACATTTAAGGGCTGTATGGTTGAATTTCCCACATATCTGACACTGTATTCTTTCTTTTTGGTTAGAATTTAAGCTATTAAAGCTTCTTGAATTGTGTTGGGTAGGAGACTGTATGTTTTGATGTTGTATTTGAGTTTGTCCACTTGGATCTACTCTTCTTCTTTTGTTGTAATTTCTTCCCCTCCCACGGCCTCTTCCTCTTTGTCCAAAGTAGGCTTGATTGTGGTCCATAGAATGTGATTTTTCTTCTTCAACTTTAGCAGTAAATTGTAGTTCATGGTTCTTTAGTGCTAGCACGAACTGATTGTAAGATGGATAAGGGGCTTTAGAAAGCATAGCAATTCTGAAATCTTTGTACTTACCTCCCAAACCCCTTGCAAGGTGGAAGACTTTTGTTGTGTCATCAAGGGGCTTTTTCATAGCTGCAAATTTGTCACATAATCCCTTGAATCTCTTTAGGTATTCTTCCATGCTCATACTCCCTTTCTTAGACTGACTAAGGATTCATTCAGATGGATTTCATTCTCCTTGGTCATGGTCAGGAGAAGTTCTTCAAGTGATTTCCAATACTTGATAGGCATTTGCTTCCATCATAGAGAGAACTTCTTCTATAATTGTTCCCAAAAGCCATGAAGTCAACAGCCCGTCATTATTCTCTCATATACTGAATTGGGGATTAACAGTCACTTTTCCCTCCTTATCTATGAGTTCTTGTTTTGGAGCACTATCTTCAAGCAAGTGATATTCAATCCCCATGCTTCCAACGAGGGGTACAATTTGTGATTTCCATAGCAAGTAATTGAAGGAGTTCAACTTAATAGAAATTAGGCTGGAGCATTGGTGAAAAATCTGAATAGTAAGGGATGTTTCAGTATTGGCCACGAATGTTAAGAGAGGAGATAAGAAATCGATATCTTTTGTGCAGAGAAGCTCTATACCATAAAAGGTTGCTAGAAATGCTTCAAAACGTGATTGTTCTGTATCACCTTAGAAGAGAAAAATTGTCCATTTCTTATGCAACCTAGCTATTATGTAGTTTGCACAAAAGAAGAATGTACAAAAGGAAAAAATAAATCAAAGAAGAAACATATCTTCAACGGCAACAAATAAAAGATAAACTAGGAAAGTATTTAATGGTCATGAGAATTTGACCAGAGTACATATTTCCTTATAGATGATTTTCTTATAGGGAAGATATGTATGTTAGATAAGTCAGTGGCAAATTAAGAGAGATCAAGTATGAATTTAGCAAAGAATCATGGAGCAATTTTAGCTAGCCGCTGCTGTGTTGTCTCCATCAATGGCGGCTGCTATAATGGTTTTGACATAGGTTGGATTCTAAACCTACAAAAGGAATGGTAGGGGGTTTACTTTGTTATAATAAAAGAATGATTTAGAGAAAAACAATTGTTATGTCGTGGATAAACCCACTACCTTGAAAGCAATTTTGGTACGACCTCGATGCTAAATCGTTTCACGTTGGTTGCTCCCCAAGGTTAACACAATATCCAAACTCAAACGTGTACTCGGTGAAGTGGATTGGAATCGAATCTCATTTCAGAAAAACGAAGAAAAGAATTCTATTAAACCGAGCAAGGAAACATTTCCGATCTAGATTTTTTAGGAACAAGAAGAACAACTTTTAAAAAGGAAATTAATCAAAACATTTTAATGAAATTCATTAATAAAAAGTTAATAAGATTAATTATCAATTAAGTTATTAATGTTACCATAATTAATTTAAAACATCTTATAATAATTCTAGAAAGTTATAAAATATATCTCTTATTTTTCTTTCTTTCACTGTCATTCTCAACAATTTCCATGAATGATGAATAATAAAAATAAGAATTTTTCTGAACAAAGGAAAAAGCAAAATAAACTTAAACATTAATATTGTTCGATTTGAATTAATGCATAGTGAAGTGAGGCAACAATTTAAGCAATCAAAGTGAGTTGCCTTTTGATAAACTTCCAGTAATCATGGTTGAGACCCTCACAACATGTTTTAATTCTTGTTTTCGATTCCATGATATAAATCACGTGCTATTAATGGTCGTGTACATAAAAGCTCGAATCATCGTAAAATCTCTAGAAAGAGATCCTTTAACGCTTTCATAGAAAGCGGTTCACCTTCGTAATCACATTAGTGCTGCATCAAGTCTATTATAGATAAGCCACTCAAAACTGCACCTTATCGATCAAGTCCACACAGACTACCCAAATAAAGGGCTACGGATTCTCATATGCAACATAACATAAGTGTATTATCCATAAAGTCCATACAGACCACCCAAATAAAGAGCTATGGCTTTTCAGAGTACATCACAAACATAGGATTTTACTCCCATACATACTAAAGACTCAAAAATTACCCTCCTAGTTAAGCCTTTGGTGAGAGGATACACTAAGTTCATCTCAGACTTCACATATTCCAAGGAGATAATTCCACCTTTCAGCAATTGTCTCACAACTCTAGTTTTTAGACATATATTCTCAAATATCTTTTATCCATTGCTTTGTTGATTTTCATGAAATAGCTCCTCTACCTATAAGTAACACGTAATACACACTCGCTAGTGGAGTTCACTTTATTTTCATATGCAACACAATTTGCATCACAATAACCTTTCACCACAGAATGCAACTTGTTAAAGTGCAAACAGTAATCCATTGTACCTTTAAAATACCTTAATAAAACAATGAAAATTAAATGGAATACCTTAATAAAACAATGAAAATTAAATGGTCTAGGATAGTAAGTATATCCACTCAATCTACTCATAACATATGCAATATCAGGTCTATTGTAGTTTTATCATCATAACACTACCTAAAATTTTCATATGCAGATTAAGATGTACTATCACCCTTATTTTCTAAGGATTCATGCTGGCATAATGTTCTTACATGTTGATTATTAAAACAAATTAAATTCATGTTCTCAATATAGACATAGGAAGAACTCATTATCATATTTATTTATCCTAAAACCAAATTTTACATCAGCCTTTCCTAAATTTTTCATTTCAAAATGTGAAGATAAAGGCAACTTGATATCATTGATCACAACATCTAAATTTGTGCAAAAATAAGCATGTCATCAACATATAAACATATAATCACACAATAAACTTTAAACAACTTTGACTAAACTTACAGAAGTATTGTCCACATTTTCATAATATTGTTTATGAGCTTGTTTAAGACTATAAAGAGAACTTTTAAAACTTGTATACCCTATTCTATTTACTAGTAATCACAAAGGTTTCGGTTCATCATAAAAATCTTCTTTTCTAAAACACCATTAAGAGATGCTACACCCATTTAATGTATAAATAGGCCACAAATAGTTGCAAACGTGATAAGAGATATAATAGTAGCCATTTTAGTTACAGGAGAGTATATATTATATATTAATATCATGTTTTGTGTATATCTCACGACTTCTATGAATTTTTCTTGAATCAACTGATCTAATTCTTCAAAAATTCATTTAGGTTAATTTTTTTTAGGTAAGTCTATCAAGTCTAGCACCTTTATAAGATACATGCATACAGATTGAACATTTATCTTATTTAACTTTTTAACCAAAAGGTGGTTAAAGAAATTTAATAGCATAGGATCATACTCATAACATCTTAAATTAATTATTCCACCAATAATTAATTTAATTTCACATAATCATGTCAATAACTTCATCAAGAATATATATTTTCCATAGTTTGCTAAATGTTGTTAAATAACACCAGATACACATTTAATCAATCATATAAGTTCATGATTTCTTGATTATGAGTCTCATATAATAATAAATAACTTTAAAAGGAAATAAATTTAGCAGCACTATTTAATGGTACCATTTATTCCTTTCTAATGGACATGCTCTAATAAATTATTTATAACTAATAATTTTAAATATTCAGTATGACTATATATTCAACTATAGTCAAGTAAGTTCTTAAATCACCAATAGGAAGATCTTAATCCACCATCGATTTTTACGAACATCACACATATTTGAGATTTTTCATGAAGGAAATTAACTCCAAGCTAAATTAATATCAATTAAAAATAACTTTCAATATAATGAAAATTCATGACCAATTAATAATCTCAATAACTTAAATTGGAATTTGAGATGTTCATCGCCTCAGTTTCCTTTAACTTCATAGTTCAAGCTACTTCACTCAAAATAACTTTAACAAAATTTCAAACTTCTCAAAAGTTAATTTAATTGTCATACATGAGCTTTATCAACAATAATAAGAAAACATGATTTTCTTATACAGTAACATGCCAAATTAAATGATCACAAAATACTCTAACATGTTAGAATAATTATTAGCTCAGGTGCAAAACACAATTATTATCGATAAATATCATGCTCAAAGTATGACATTGATATGAATTGAAAATTGATAAATTCTCCTGAGGCACAAAATTTTTAGAAACCTTTAAGCTCATAAAATAGAAAAATCCGTCAATATACAAAACTTAATTATTTGATCTTGAAAATAATCTCTCAATTGTACCTATACTTATCAAACCAACTCACCAACTATTTGGGACAAAATTGGACGAAATTAAATCAACTTATAAATTGAAGACCAAGTCAAAGAACTTTCCAACATAAGTTAGTATAGAGCCCATGAGAGAGATTGATAATTGAACATATATTAAATGCATGTAACATTACCAAACTCTACCTTCTTCTTTGCTTTCATGTTGTTAGAACACAAGAATGATTTAAAGGAAAACAATCGTTGTGTCGTGGATACACTAACTGAAAGCAATTTCGACATGACCTTGTTGCTAAATCATTTCATGCCGGTTCCTCCTCAAGATTAACACAACATCTAAATTAAGACGTGCACTGGCCGGAGCAAAGTTGAATCGAATCCCAACTCAGAAAAATGAAGAAAAAAATTCTATAAAACAAAGCAAGAAACGTTTTCGATCTAGATTTTTGAGGAACCAGAAGAACAACTTTTAAAAAGGAAATTAATCAAAACGTTTTAACGAAATTAATTAATAAAACGTTAATAAGATTAATTACCAATTAATATATTAACGTTACCATAATTACTTTGAAACATTTTATAATAATTTCAAAAAGTTATAAAATATATTTCTTACTTTTCTTTCTTGCATTGTCATTCCCAAGATATACTTTTTAACCTATAAAACATCAGTTTGAAACTCACCCACAGGATAGTTGACATAGTAAAATGCCAAAAGCAATCTAGGGGAAGTAAGAATTTACAAACCACTCTAAAAATTCATAATATCATTTCTTATCTTTTACTATTTTTACTTCTACACTCAAAATTCGTTTGATATTTTATTATTCTTGAATTTTAATTTTAAAATCTAAAAGTTGGTAAGCATCTCAATTCACTCTTAAGTATTGTTATATCCATCCTACAATAAAATCATTAAATGGCTAAAAAAATAGCAAATGAAATATAATGGCCTAAAAGTACCTGACAACTCACCCCTCAACCCTCATTGCTGGTGTGGAGATGGGAGAAGAGGGAAGATGATGGGAGAAGAGGGAAGATGGGATGGAGGGGGAGACGCCAGGTAGAAGAGAGAGAATGGGGTAAAGGAGAGGATTTTTTATTTTTTTTATTTGTTTTGCCACATCACTTATATTTGAAATATTAAGAAAAATAATTTACTTTTACCATAAACATATATACAATATAAATTAATATTGAATGGATCAATCAAAATCCTATTCATTAGCCAAAGCAAACATAAGCGATAATTGACATGTATCTCTAAGGTGTAGGTGCGAGTGAGGATGCTCTCCCCCATTCTCGTATTCGTGAAAATTTTTAGTCTCCATCTCCACCTTGTTCTTGGATCTGAGAGATAGAAAATAAGTCTAGAACATCTCCCTCTTACACAAGTCGTTAGCTATGCAGAGCCATAAGAAAAGTTAAGCAAAATATAAGAACGAAAATAATACAAAGATGAGTTGTTATGAGAGAGTACAAGCAAAATGAAGCAAAACACAGCTACACCGTGCAAATCGAGAGGATAGCACCGGACAGCGGCGCCTTGGCGCTATTCGTATTACAGAAAACCCGTGCACCTAGGCACTGGTCAGAGGTGCTTAGGCCCCGGTTATCGACAAAAATTATCGGTTTTATAATTTTTTTAATTATTTTTAGAATTTAAGTATCGAAAAAGTGTAATAAATTAAATATATATTAATTATTTAAAAAATGGAATCGGAGACAGAGACGAGGTCAGGACATGTATTTCCTATTTTTGGGACCTGACTATGCGGAAATTTTTGCCTTCCCCCTAATGTAGAGACATGAAAATATAAATTTAAAGACATGTAAATAAACTTTTGGAAGATAAATTTTAAAGAGATAAATAAAAAGACTTAGAAAAAAATAGTTAAAAAAAAGTTTAAAAAGACAAAAAGAGAAAAATTTTAGAGAAAAAAATTAAGTCGAGAGGAGAAGATATGTTAAAGGAAAAAAAATTATAAAAAAAAGGAAGAATTATAGTGGAAACAAATTTAAAGATAATAACAAGATTCAAAATATAATTTTTAGAGAAAATAAATAAATACAAAAATAAATAAAAGTTACCGTAAAAGACAATTGAACCAGAAAATAAAATATAATTTTCAGAGGAAAAAAATGATTACGAAGAGAGAAAAGTTATAAAAGATGAAATTTTAGAGAGAAAAAAATCAAGAAAAATATTAAATTTTTAGAGAGAGAAATGAAGCTGTTCCGTTAGAGAAAAAAATAAAAATACAAAAAAATTTGGGGAGAAATAAATAATAATAAATATTCCAAATATAAAAATTTTAAAGAGAGAAAAATAAAGTTTGTATAGAAAAATTTAGAAATAAAAAAGTTTTAAAGTGAGAAATAATTTTTTTAAAGATAAATATGAGAAAGAAAAAAAATTTGAGGATTAAAATGAAAAATCAGATTTTGAAAAAAAAAACCTATTTTTGAAAACAATTTTTTTTTTTAATTTAGCTAGAATTTCAAAATAGTGTTTGAAAACAAAAAAAAAACAGAAAATTGAATTGGTTATCAAACAACCCTGTTTTTTAAAAACTAAAAATCAAAAATCAAAACCAAAAAACAAAACGGTTATCAAACGGGTTTTTAATGGTTTTACTATATCAAATATCATAATCTAAAGATAAAGATGTAACATTTTGAAATTTAAAAACAAAATAGAAACTAGATTAAAAAAAATTCAGAGACTAAAATATTATAATTATATTTTAAAAGAAGCTAGAGAAAGTTTGTTTGTTTTCTTTTTTTTTAATTTTTAGAAAACATTACAAAATTATTTAGGAGGCGTCAACCATTATTTCATTTTCTGATTCTAGTTTTAGATTTTTGAAAAACAGGTTTATCTTATAACCAATTCAATTTTTTTGTTTCTATATTTTAAAAACGATTTTGAAATTTCAACTATTTTTTTTAAAGAAGTTTGTAGAAACAGATTTCTTTTTTTTTTTCTTTTTCGTTCTAATGCCGAATATTTCTTTTAACTATTTGACATATTTCTCTCTAACAAATTTGTTTTTCATTCTAAAATTTTTTTCCCATCTAAATGTCTTTCTCTACAAAATTTTATCTTTCTCTCAACAAATTTTCATATCTCGAATATTTACGATTATTTATTTCTCCAAATATTTCATCTTTACAAATTTTTATTTCTTTATCTGTTGTTCTAACATATCACCCTCATTTTTCTCTCTCAAAATCTTTCAAAATTTTCCTGCAAATATATCTCAACTTTTCTATATCTAATTTGTTCTCCTTCAATTCAATTCACTGTAACTTTTATTTCTCCTTTTATTTCTTTATTTTCTCTAAAATATTTCATGTTTTTTCTGTCTATTTTTTTTTTCTCACTATAACTTTCCCTTGTTTCTATTTTTTCTTTTCTCTAACATTCCTTTTGATCTCAAATTTATGGTCTCTTTAAATTTTTTGTTTTTATTTTAAGTTTTCTGTCACTAAATTTTTCCTTTCTCTAACATGCCTTTCGATCTCAACTTTGTGCTTTCTTTAAATTTTTTATTTTTGTCTTTTAACTTTTCTGTCACTAAATTTTCTCTCTAAAATTTTCTTTTAAAATGTTTCATTTTATCTCTTTGAACTTTTATTTTCAGTTCCCTATCTTCGGCATGACAAAAATTCATGTAGGGTCCGATCTCGCTCCAAGAACATAGAATGAATTTTCAACCATAATCGTTATCAAAAATACTCTAAGTTATAAATTTAGCTACAGGCCTGAAATATATGAAGTCCATACGAGTAAATTGAATGCTATATTATGGGTACTAAACGGGGACAAATATTCCACAAATAAAAAAAAATTGTATTGAAACTCATTAATTAATGAAGATAGAAAAGAAGTTAATTAATTTGGTGTGGATTAATTAAATGGAGAGTGGAAGGTGATCTGCAAATAATGCATGAATAATATTGATGTGTTATATGATATATGGCGGCTACTGGCGTTGAAGTAAAATGGAAGGGAAATCCTTCACAGCCGCAAACTCCAAAAACAATTAATGCATCCATTTCCTCTATGTATCGCACAAAACTTCTTGTACACGAAATTATGTACATGGATATACACAACTTTCTAAACCTATAACCATTGTTTTAAAGTGCATATTAATTTACTACTTTTTTGTCTTAATTAATTTAAGAATTGTATATTAAAAAAAACGAGAGAGAATTCTTCTTCTTCTTTACGCTACTCGGTCTCTCTTGGCCCACAAATTCATCTTCTTTCCCTTCAACAAAATCCTATAAATACAAACCAACTTCTTCTCCATTTTCCATATCATCAATTTATTTCATTCTCTTCTCCCTTCCTCTTACATTTCTAAAGAAGCACTGCCAATACAAAAACTAAAATGACAACTCTCCCAACCTCCCTCATTCTTCTCTTTTCCTTTTTTGGACTTCTCGACTCGGCCTTTGCCATTGCATTCTCGTATAACGTTGTTGGTTTTGGAGCCAAACCCGATGGCAAGACCGACTCGACGGAAGCGTTTCAAACTGCATGGGTAAATGCATGCAACTCCGTCAAACCAGCCTCCATTTATGTGCCAAAGGGAAGATATTACCTTCGCAGTGGAACCTTCAACGGGCCTTGTAAGAACAACGCCATCTTTATACGCATTGATGGTACTCTTCTGGCTCCCTCAGACTTTCGAATCATTGGCAACTCTGCAGCTTGGATTGCGTTTAGGCATGTTGATGGAGTAACTATCTCTGGGGGCATTCTCGATGGTAAAGGAGCTGGTTTATGGGCTTGCAAAACCTCTGCCAAGACTTGTCCAACTGGGGCCTCGGTATGCAAAATAGTTTATTAATCTCTTGTTCATTTTGCATCAACAATAAACTTCTTTATCAACTCATCAAACACCTATACTATTAAATTCTCTTGAAGATGAGTTTTTATAATCATTTAATTAAATTTGTTGCAGACACTTGAATTCTCCGACTCGAAAAATGTAGTGATCAGTGCATTGACGTCACTTAATAGCCAAATGTTCCACATAGTGGTAAATGGCTGCCAAAATATCAAAATGAAAGGGCTTAAGGTCTTGGCCCCTGGCAACAGCCCCAACACTGATGGCATTCATGTCCAACTATCGTCTGATGTGACCATATTAAACTCCAAGATAGGCACCGGAGACGATTGCATATCCATCGGCCCTGGCACCTCCAACCTGTGGATTGAGAATATTATTTGTGGGCCTGGTCACGGAATAAGGTATGTTTGATTATTGTTAAGATATTAGAAATATGTAACGGTAAAGCGAAGATGTATAAACGAGTATTGTATGAGTCAATAATGTATTTGATTGGTTGAAGCAGCATCGGGAGTCTAGCAAAGGACCTACAAGAGGCTGGAGTGCAAAATGTTACTGTGAGAAAAGCTTTATTTTCACGTACTCAAAATGGGGTAAGAATCAAGGCATGGGCCAAGCCGAGCAATGGCTTTGGAAGGAACATCGTGTTCCAGCACATTGTAATGGACAATGTCCAAAATCCAATCATTATTGATCAAAATTATTGCCCGAGCCATAAAGGTTGTTCGAATCAAGCGTCTGGAGTCAAAATTAGCGATGTGACATATCAAGACATTCGTGGAACATCGGCCACTGAAGTTGCAGTGAAATTTGACTGCAGTCCTAAAAACCCATGCACTGGAATAAGGTTGGAAGACGTAAAGCTTACTTATATGAATCAAATAGCCGCATCAATGTGTAGCCATGTAGGAGGCGTTAGTGCAGGTCTTCTTCAACCCACCAGGTGCTTCTAACCAAAATATATTATATTACTATATCAGCCTCAACCAATCCATTAAGTTTGCGAGTGTAGTTTTAACTATACAACCGTGTCCAAATATTTATTTTCGATAAGATAAATATAGGAAATTCTTTATTCTTTTCTAAACTGTTTGTTCAATATTATATAGTTTGAAATTGATATTAAATAAAAAATACTTTTAAATACAATTTACTTTTACAAAATTATTCGATTTAAAAACGTATGTAAGACAAAAGCTACAATATAACTTAATAAACTCAATCGATCTACAAGGCTTCATTTCCGACTCTATAAAATCTCTTTAATCTTCCAATATGTGAAGTCTTTGAGAATAACGTAAAAAATACATGAAAAAACTAGTCAAATATTAGACCTTCTAGCTTAGAAGAAGGAAATCTCAAATGGAAGAACACTTTGTCAATGGAAAGAATAAAAACAATGACGTCTACAAGGTAATTGGAGTTGGTATTGTCTCTCCTAAAATGAACGATGGTTGTTTGAAATAACTTCAAAATGTGAGACATGTATCGAACCTCAAAAGATGTTTAATTTCACCGAGTATATTAGAGTCAATCGGCTAAGATCTAGATTTAGAAATTTAGAAATTTGTAACATAAAATCTGTTAAATCCATTATACTTTGGAAACAAAAAATATTAAGATTGAATCAAAATGTAAAATGGACTAAAAAAATATAAAATCAATTTAGAAAAGTGGAAAATGAATAAAAAAAAAGTTTGAAATTCGAAAGTAGTGTTAGGGGAAAGCAACCGAAAGGACTCATTCTTCCCACTTTTGCCCGAGTGCGTTTTTACCACATTTCTAAATTGATATGTAATTTACAAACAATACTACTTACGAAAACTTAAGGCCACACGCTTCCATGCCTCCACCTGCTATATTGATATGCAATTTTATCCAAGCTTTTGCCCTAACTCTTTCTTCCCACTTTTGCCCTTACTCCTTCCTCCTAAAATTAAATAAAAGAAAGCCTCAGCACGCTGCATTCGATAAAAGAAATTAAATAAAAGAAAGGCAAAAGTTGCACGGCTGCCTCCACAACCCAAACGCCACCACCATGGTTGAAACACAAACACCTCAGCATTCTGCACAGCCGAACAAGCTGCATTTAAACGTCTCCACAACCCAAACATCGCACGCCTGTTATTTAATTTTAGGGGCAAAACATTAAGATCGAGAGGCTTCAATTTATTGTATAATAGATTTGTGATTTTATTCGAACGAGCCTGTACTGAATGTTGTTTAAGTTTACCAACCCCTATTTTCAAGGGATTTTTTAGACACAACTAATTTTGTAGGACATCATGTAGATATGGTTGCTTAGGGGAGATTAGATTGTAAAACATAGTTTAGATTGCAATAGTAAATAATAAATTATTGTTAATATTAGATTGCCAAAAACAGTGTAGTTTAGATTGCAAATACCATATGTACAGGTGAGGGAAGTAAATTTTCTTCGAAAACAGTGTAGTTTGGGCAACAGGACCGAAGGCCTCGACACTTTGGGAGATTAGATTGGACTCATGGATTCTAATTATGAGGAAGCAGGAGATTAGGTCTTTTTCATTTTTCTTTTGGGATAAATGAATATTCTTTTTGAAGTTTATTTGGATATAAGATCGGGTGGAATCTTCTTTTCAATCTCAAATATATTTATTTTATTTATTACATGTAATCTATTTTTATATACGAATTATGCTGCAAAATACTACAAAAAATAAAGTTTCACATATTTGTGTTTTCTATGCTGAGAAGCTCATCAAAATGCATCAAAATGCATCTACTCTGTAGAATCTTATTTCTACCTGTTGTATTGACATCTCTTACTTATTTAGGATAGGAACCTCCTCACTTCCCTTTCTCACTTTGGAAATCCAAATATATTCATTTCAAAAGTCGTAGTTTAATAATTTCATGTCTTCTATATTTTAGGTAATTGTTTAGCGTCTTATAATATGTTGAAACATGTCTTCTTCCGTCAATAGATATGGTTAAAGGCGACAATAGGAGGTAGACGATCAAGCCAACGATTTCTAGCTGCTGGAATTACTCCTGCGAGACCAAAGTCGGATAAACTATGCACAATCTCGTTGGACGAATTGTTGTAATTTTTTCTTTATGTTTTCTTCTGAAAATGAGGTAACTATATAGTTATACTGTGTATGGACAGATTCATCTTATATATGGTTGCATTTAATAAATAGAGATAGGATTCTCTTATGATAATTTGTTATGTGTCATCTTAACAATGTAGTAGCTACATATTTATACTATGTATGAACTATTTAATTCTATTTTGAAAAATAATGGTATATTTGATATTTTTGTTTATGGTTCCATCTATCATATTTATACTATTTATATTTTTGTTATCCATCCATCCATGATATATCTACTTTCAAAAGTTGGTGTTCATAAACTTTTTGATGAGTAAATACTTATGCAGGATCAGAAAGTTATCACTTGTTGTAACTTTCTTTATGCTTTCTTTTGACTATGGGGTAACTACGTACTTATACTATGTATCGATAGTTTAATCTATATTTGGTTGCATCTGTACTATGTAGGGCTATATAATACTATGTTATCAAAATGAAACTTATATAAGGTAATCATTGGTGATGTGTAATCGTTGACTGGAAAATAAATAATAAAATAAGTTGTAAAATCAAAAGCTACAATATAAAAAATAAAATAAGTTGGAAAATCATAAGCAATAAGTTGGAAAATTATATAGTTTGAAATTGATATTAAATAAAAAATACTCTTTAATACAATTTTTTTTTTTACAAAATTATTCGATTTAAAAACGTATGTAGGACAAAAGCTACAATATAACTTAATAAACTCAATCGATCTACAAGGTTTCATTTCCGACTCTATAGAATCTCTTTAATCTTCCAATATGTGAAGTCTTCGAGAATAACTTAAAAAATACATGAAAAAACTAGACAAATATTAGAGCTTCTAGCTTCGAAGAAGGAAATCTCAAATGGAGGAACACTTTGTCAATGGAAAGAATAAAAACAATGACGTCTGCAAGGTAATTGGAGTTGGTATTGTCTCTCTTAAAATGAACGATGGTTCTCTAAAATTGCTCCAAAATGTGAGACATGTATCAAACCTCAAAAGATGTTTAATTTCACTAAGTATGTTAGAGTCAGTCAGCTATTAATACAGTGGACATATAGGCATGTTTTAGATATGAAAAGACGGCAAAATTGTACTAATTGAAGAGAAAATCAATGGCATAAATGTAACCAAAGGTATAGAGTCCTCGAGGCAACTTTACTGGTTAGTGATGGTGATTAACAGAAGCGGACGTGTGACACAAACATCTCTCTCATATAAGTTCAGATGGTTTGCAAGAATTAGCCAAACAGGGCATATTACCGAAAGGCTCGAATGAGGAATTCAACTTCTTTGAACATTGTGTCTTGGAAAGGCTAGGAGGCATAGTTTTCAAAAATCAGAACATGTAACAAAGTGAATACTCGACTATGTTCTTTTAGTGGTTCGAGGTGTTTTCTCACCATAATTGATGAGTTTTCTAGGAAAACATGGATATTTTTCTTGTAAACTAAAGATCAAACCTTAAAAAGTTTAAAGAATGGGAGAAACTTGTGGAAAGTGAAACCTTAAGATCTCTTATGGACTTGAAGACAAATAATGGACTTGAGTTTTGTGTAGAAGAGTTCAATAGTTTTTACAAAGAAAATGGAATAGCTCAACACAACACAATCAGGTATACTCCTCAACAAAATGGCGTCGCTGAAAGGCTAAACATAACAATAATGGAGAAAGTTAAATGCTTACTTTCTAATGCGAATCTACCTGAAAGATTTTGGGCAGAGGCAGCCTTATATGCTGCTTACACCATTAATAGAAGACCTTATACAACAAATGAATTCCAAATTCTAGAAGAAATGTGGACTGAGATATCCTCCTACGTACAAATTAGGGCAAGTTAGAACCAAGGGCGGTTTAGTGCATGTTTGTGGGATTCATTGAAGGAGTTAAAGGATACTGGTTGTGACTTCCTTTAGGAAAGAGGTGTATTCACAACTTAGAGGTTGTTTTTAGAGAACATGAAAGGTTCATGTATCAAGAAGTTGGAAAATCAAGCACACCTAGACAAAAGGAGATGACTTTCGGGTTATGATCTTTTTCTTGGTTGGAAAAAATGATATCAACTGGAAGGCAAGCCTACAGTTAGTAGTAGATATTTCCAACACAGAGGCAAAGTTTATAGACTTGTCAGAAAGCGTTAAAGAGGCTCTATGGTTAAAAGGACTCTTGAAAGATTTCGCATTTGATCAACCAAAAGTAAAAGTTTACTGCGATAACCAAAGTACAATACATCTATGGAAATATTAGCAGTTTTATAGTAGAACAAAACACATTGATATAAAATACCACTTCATTGGAGAGCAAATAAAAAATGGGTAGATTGAAGTTGTAAAAGTTCATACCTTTGACAATGCAACAGATCATATGTTGACAAAGCCAGTAAATCAAGCCAAATTTGAGTATTGTCTACGGCTGGTTGGTGTCTTTCTATCTGAAAGAGGGTAGATCTTGATCTTTTACTCCAAGAATAATGGAAAAAGTTGTGGTTGCCCATATTATTAAAAGTCAAAGACCTTTTCACAACGTTTTGAAAAGTTACTCAAAGTGGTACAAAAAACATTTTAATATTCGTTAACAATACTATTAAAAAAGTTTATTGCTTCTTATTAAAGCTTTGGGAGAGAAAAAATTCTTACTTATCTCATTCTTTGATAAGGTCCATATAGATAGACCAACTATATCCAGGGATTTACAAAGTGATACAACGTAAAAATAGAAACTAACTAACAAACTCTAATACTCCCCTTAAAGATGGGAAACAATATTAGAAAAAACACATCTTGGAGAGTAAGAAAGAAAAAGAAAGACAAGGCAAGGCTTTGATGAAGATATTGGCGAACTGCGAATCAGACTGAACAGGTAAAAGCTTAACAAGTCCATCAACAATCTTATCCCGTATAAAGTGACAATCAAGCTCAATATGCTTTTGTACGCTCATGAAATGAAGGATTAGAAGCAATGTGGATGGCAGCTTGATTATCACTGTTTATGCAAGAAATTGCACAACCTTAAATTAGCTCGAACCTGGTCCTAGCTCCGACCTGAAACCCAAAGGGAAGACCTGCATAAGTTGGCAAAATCTCCAACGCTCAAGTCAATACGTAGCTCGGACTCATATTAAGTTCGAGGTCAAATTCCATACCTGATGGTGAAATGAGGCCCTCTATTTATAGGTTTAGTTTCCGACAAGGGTCGCAATAGGCGGTTACCTTGGTCGGATTTGAGGTCGATCGTGTTGGGCTCCAGCAGATCGAGCTCGGACACTTTCCCGAAGACAACAAGTTGATCTTTGACAGGAAATCACAAAGTCCTTCACCTCGGAAGGTTTCGAGATGGAGATCAGTAAGTTGCTCTTTCGGATTTTCCTTTAATGGTGAATCCTCGTCCTCCACGTGGAAGCAGGATGTTTCCTCCCCAAACATTGGCCCAGCCCCCTCTCTGCCTGGTTCGATCTCAATCTTGCAGAGCAGTTCTCCTTTCAAAACCAATTCATGTGGTGACTTTCGATGCCATTATAATAATTACGACCGTTGGAAAACCTCGAAAACGTAACTGGCGTCCGACGCACACTTGAGTACCCCTGACGCTCGGACTTCTTTCGATCTGGATCGTCCAAATTTGGACACGTGTGCGGTCAAGATTAAATTTCGGGATACTATAAATACCCACAAGGCCTTGTTTCCGTTTTTTACGCTTTCTGAAATCTTTGAGTACGACCTGCTCGGAATCTTTCTCTAGGTCAGTCTCGTTCTTTTGTCTTCGTTTCATATTTTTGATCTGTCAAGTCATGTCGAAGTCTTCCAGTTCTCCAAGTTCGTCTAGTAGTAATTCTTCTAGTAGCGCAACTCGGAGTCGGGATCCTTCACCCAAGAAGGCCGATTCCGTAGAGGAGTTTGCGAGTAGGTTAGACTCTGAGCTGGAGAAAGAGATAGATAATTTTAGGTTCTCTGAGGATGATGGAGATGATAACGACACATCTACCTCGAGTCAAGGTTTAGAATACCCTTCCTAGATGCCTGAAAACTACATCGGCCCCCTACGTAGAAGATATAACATACTGGATGATATCATCCTTAGGCTTCCTAGGGAAGGGAGCGAGCTGACAATCCTCCGGAGGGGTGTATAACCCTTTATTTGAAGATGTTTGAGTACGATTTTCGCCTACCCGTCCATCCTTTGGTGCAGGAGTTCTTAGTCCGAACTGGGTTAGCTCCTGCTCAAGTGGCCCCCAATGGATGGGGAGTCATCTTTAGCCTAACTATATTATTTTGGCTAAAGTGTATGGTGGTAGAAGATCTAGACCTCCTCAGAGTTGACCAACTTTTAGCCTGCTTTGAGGTCAAGCGAATCTTTAGGAAGCCGGGGAGGTACTACTTGTGTGCTAGGAAGGGTGCAGGAGGCATTCTGAAAGGTCCAACCTCCATAAAAAAGTGGGTTGGAAAGTGGTTCTTTGCCTCCGAAGCATGGCTGGCCAAGAACGAGTTCGACCTGCCTTTCTTCAACGTCCCTTATAGGTTTGGGAACTTAGGTAAGGAGTGGAGTCTTTACTTGCTTTCGATCATTTTTTTCTTCATGCTCTAACCCATGGCTTCGATGTTTTCAGTTGCTATAAGGCTGATTCCTCAGCCTTCCGAGCCGACCTTTAACGCTTTGAAGTTCTTCAAAGGCATATTCAAGAGCGGCAAGCAGATTAGCACGCTCATAATAGACAAGCTCCTCCTTACCTCTGGACTGCTCAACTTCAATACGTTTTTAGCCCCTTCTGAAGCTCGGAGACCGAACTCGGAACTAGGTTAGTTGTCTTTGGTGTATTTCATACTTAACTTTTTAGTGGTTTTCTTTGTTCTTAACCTTTATTTGCTTCCTTTGCAGCCATGGTGTGCGGCTTCTCCCAGGACGTCAGGTGCAAATGCCCTCGTGCTAGACAGACCTCCAAGGCTAAGGAGGCATGGAGTCCTGCTGTTGCTGATCCTCCTACCGAGGTCGAGGTGGTGAAGATCGAGCGCTAAGCGGTTTCGCCATAGGAAGCTACTGCAGTTGGAACTTCTCAGGATCAAAAGATCCTTGAGGTCTCTCCCCTTAGGGAGGTTCGGAGGAGGGCCTCCCCTAAGAAGTCCAAGAAGAAGAAATGCAAGGCTCACCACTCCGAGGACGAGGTGAGGGAGGTACGCGCTGAACAACTTGTCCGTCCCTTCGAGGACTTAGTCGATGATCCCGAGGAAAGAATGGGTGGTACCTCGGATATCGATATGGGCGACCTCCTCACTGTGAAGGAACGAGAGGCTTCCTCGACCCCTCTAGAGGCTGTCGTTGCCTTGGAAGGCGAGCTCAAGGAGGCTTGAGCTAAGACCCTGGCATGAAAGTCTACTTTCGAAGCCGATAAGGCCAAGCTCAAGAGTGCTCAGGCGGAGGTTGCCCGGCACATGGAGAATCTGAAAGGCGCATATGCTGTGGCAAAATGCCTTAAAAAGGAAAATTTCGCGCTGATAAAGCAGAACGACGAACTCGAGTGCCTCCGAGAAGACATGGAGGGTAAGCTAAGGACTTGTGACTCCGAGATGGCAGAACTGAAGGCTAGGCTCGAGCTCTAGGAGTCAAGCTTAGTAACGGTGTCCTTTTGGAGGAAGTCTTTCGCAAACACCCTAACTTCGACGGGTTTGCCAAAAACTTCAGCGACGTCGGTTTCCAGTTCTTGATGAAGGGGGTCAAGGAAGTGGCTCTCGAGCTCGACCTTGAGCCCATCAAGCTCAGATATGCCAAGAAGTGGGCTTCAGGTCCCAACAGGACACCTGGCCCCCAAGACTTTGTGGACCAATGCTTGAAGGAGCTCGAATCTGACGCTGAGCTCAACGAGGGGGAGGACATTGGCCTTTCTTCCCAAGAAGTTTATGGGGCTCTCCACTCAACTGTTGGCGTTAACTTCTACCAAGAGGTCGGGATGATGGACTCTCAAGAGGTCGACATCCTTGGATCTCAAGGCGAACTTGGGTCTCACCTCGGAAGCAGCTGAGGCCTTCTCCAACTCTTCCCGCTTTCCTTGTCATATCTCTACTTTTCACCTTTTTTGTACTGGGTCTCGAGGTCTATACACCTCGGCTCGAACTTTTAAGTATAAATACAATGTTTCTTTTAGATTTCTTTCTTAGTTCGCCTCATTGTGCCTCGAACTAGCAATTTATAGAGCATTAAATTTTCCTAAGTTTTAGTTCACATCTTACCTCGAACTCGTAAGTTCTAGAGGCTTCAATTTTTCTATGTCTTAGTCCCCATCTGGCCCCCATTTAATTTCACGTCGAACTCGGACCCTTAGAAGACACGGAATTAAATAATACGGAGCCTTTTACTGGGACTAGCCTTTGAAAATTTTTACAAGTCCCATTTACTTTTGGACCACTTCAACATTTCAACGGTAGTATCGCTTCAGGTGCTCTGCATTCCATGGATGCAGAAGTAACATTCCTTCCAGATCGACCATCATGTATGTCCCAGATCGTAATATGCCTTTGACTTCAAATGGCCCCTCCCAACTTGGTTCCAGCGTATCAACATGCTTCTGCACCTTACGGAGGACTAGGTTTCCGATCTGAAAACTCCGAGGCCGGACTCTCGAGTTGTAATGCCTTGCCATTCGATTTGATACTCTACCAGGCGTAGCTGTGCCGCTTCTCTTTTCTCATCAAGGAGGTCAAGGTTGAGAAGTAGCTCTTCCTCGTTCCTTGCCTGCTCATAGTAGTCTATTGGTAGCCTAATTTCTACAGGCACCACGGCCTCGGAACCGAAGGCCATAGTGAAAGGTGTTTGCCAGCGGACTCCTGATACGTGGTTTGGTAGGACCAGAGCACTTCAGGCAGCTCCTCGGCCCACCTGCCTCTCCTCGCATCCAGCTGTAGCTTAAGACCACGCTTAATGATCTTATTAACTGCTTCTACTTGTCCGTTGGCTTTGGGGTGAGCTAGGGACAAGCAGAGGTGACTGATTCCGAGCTTGTGGCAGAAGACCTTGAACTTTGAGTTGTCGAACTGCTTGTCATTGTCCGTCACGATGGCATTAGGTATGTCAAAGCAGTAGACAATGTTCGTCCAAACGAAGGTCGTGACCCTGGCTTCTGTGATTGTAGAAAACGCTTCGGCCTCAGCCCATTTGGTAAAATAATCTACAGATACCACGACGTACTTGGTCTGTACCTTGCCCAATGGGAAAGGTCCAATTAGGTTCACTCCCCATTATGCAAAAGGTCACGGAGCTGAGATCGGAGTAAGCAGCTCGGGAGGTTGATGGATGAAGTTCGCAAAGCGTTGGCAGTTGTCACACGCTTTCACGAACTCTTTTGCCTCTTGATCAGACTAATAGTAACCCTGGGAAACGACCTTGGCCGATAAGGACCTGGCCCCTGAGTGGTTGCCTCAGACCCCTTCATGTACTTCCAGGAGAACGTAAATCCCATCTTCTTTGGAAATGCATTTAAGGAGGAGTAAAGATAACCCGCATCGGTACATTATTCCATCTCAGAGTAGGTTCCGAGCTGCCTCCTTCTCATCTTTTTTGCCTCCTTCAGGTGTGTTGGGATATTGCCTTCTAGGAAGTCCCCGATCGGATCCATCCATGAGGAGGCTGGGAGTCAACTTCCATTATATCCGGCTCCAAAATAGAAGGGTTATCCAAAATTTCCACTAGGACCGATCTCACCAGGTCGGTCTCGTAGACAAATGCTAATTTGGCTAAGGCATCAGCATTGGAGTTCTCTGACCTCGGGATCAGGCTGATCCATAAGCCTGGAAATGGGCGAGGTGCGACCTGACCTTTCCCAGATACTTCTCCATCCGAGGGTCTTTCGTTTGGTATTCTTCTTTGACTTGATTCACTATTAGCTGAGAATTGCTGAAAATCTGAAGGTGGCTGGCTCCGAGTCCCCTGACAATGCGCAGCCCGACCAATAAGGCTTCATACTCGGCCTCATTATTTGAGGTACAAAAATTGAAGCGAAGGGCATACTCGAAACGCATGCCATCCCGAACGAGGAGGAGCACTCCTACACCGCAACCTCTTTCACTCGACGATCCATCCACGTACACCATCCACGGCTGGTCGGACTCAGAGGTTGGACCTGGTGAAGGAGTGAGTTCGACTATGAAGTCTGCGATAACTTGCCCCTTCACAACTGTTCGAGGTTCGAATTGGATATCATATTCGTTCAGTTCCACAACACACTTCATTAAGCGGCAATACATCTCTGGCTTATGGAAAACTTGCTTCAAGGGCAAGTTTGTGAGCACGGTCACGGCATGGGCTTGGAAGTAAAGCTTCAGCCTGCGTACCGAGGTGACTAAGGCAATGACCAACTTCTCCATTTGGGGATACCTGGGCTCGACCTCAGGCATGGCTTTACTTGTGTAATACACAGGATTTTGCCGTACTCCGTCTTACTTTATTAGGGCCGAGCTGATTACATTGTCGAACATGGCCAAGTACAAATGTCACTTGTCTGCTGGCATAGGCTTTGCGAGCAACGGTGCCAAGCAGAGATAGATTTTGAGTTTTTCAAAGGCTGTCTCGCACTCAACTGTCCACACAAAAGGTCCCTTCTTCCTTAGGATTTTGAAGAAAGTGATGCATTTATCTGTGGACCTGGAGACAAACCTATTGAGGGCAACGATTCTCTCGTTAAGGCAATGCAGCTGCTTGAGGGTCTTTGGGGCCTGCATCTCGAGCACGACCCTTATCATCTCCAGGTTGGCCTCTATTCCTCGATTATTCACCATAAACCCAAGTAACTTGCCAGATGAAACTCCAAAAGTGCACTTAACAGGAATCAACTTCATCTCGTACTTGCGTACGACCCCGAAAGTTTAGATCAGGTCGACCAGGTGCGACCGTCCACGTAAACTTCCATATTACGTCTGATCTAGTTGGCAAACATTTTGTTCACCATCCTCTGATAAGTTGCCCCCGCATTCTTTAGACCGAAAGGCATGACCTTATAACAATACAGACCTTGATCGGTTATGAAGGAAGTGTGGACTTGGTTTGGTTCGTGCATTTTTATTTGGTTGTATCCGGAGTAGGCATCCATGAAGGTGAACAGCTCGTGCCCGATCATAGCATTTACTAGCTAGTCGATCCTCAACAGTGGCAAACAATCTTTTGGGCAAGTCTTGTTAAGATTGGTGAAATCTACGCACATTCTCCACTTTCCGTTGGATTTTTTTAACTAAGACAACGTTAGGGAGCCACTCAGGATACAAAATCTCTTTTATATATTCAGCTTTTAGCAATTTATTCACTTCCTCAACAATTACATCATTCCTTTTCTTATTTACAGGTTTTCTCTTTTGCTTGACAGGTTGGAATGATGGGTCGATGTTGAGGCGATGAACCATTATCTTCGGATCAATGCCCAGCATGTCCTCATGAGACCATGCAAACATGTCCGAGTTTGCTCTAAGGAAAGAGATGAGTGCTTCCCTGTCCGCGGCCTCCCAACTTGGTGCCTATGCTCACTTGCTTCTTTGGGCTGAGCACGGGGACAAGCTCCAACTCCTCTGTGGGCGCAGCTAGCTACTTCTCGCTGGTTAGTTTGGGGGAGCTCGTCCTCGGAAAGGTGAGTAGTTGGACTTGGAGGAATTGACTGTTCTTCCAAGGTGCAAACTGTCAATCCCTTGAGTGCAGACGTATAGCACTCTCTGGATGTTTTCTGCTCTCCTCGTATCATGTCACCTCCGTTGATTGTTGAGTTTTTCATAACATGGTGCAGAGTTGACAGAATGGCTCGAAGTGAGCGGATAATAGGTTGTCTGAAGATGGCATTGTAGGCCGACCTACCATCTATCACTACGAACTCGGCCATTTGAGTTACTTGGGTGTCACCTTCGCCGATGGTAATGGGAAGATAAACGCAACCCTTGAGAGTAACAGATTCTCCCCAACTAAGGGCGTTGGATTTCTCTTCAGTTGTGCCCTGGTCAATCCCAGTGCTAAGTAAGTGGTGAGAGACAGGATGTTCGCCGAAGCACCCTCATCCACTAGCACCCTTCTGACCTATACATGGTCAATCAGCGGCTAGATCACCAAGGCATCATTGTGGAGCAAGCGTACCCCCTTTAGGTTAGAGTTAGAGAAGGAGATAGGCGGGTCGGCCTCTGCTCTTAAATGACGTAAACTTCACGTCGAGCTTCCCTGGCTAGCTCATTCCTTTTATTTCCAGACTGGCCACCGCTCGAGCCTCCGAAGATGGTGTTAATGACCTCAGGTCAGTCATCTCTTCGAGGTGGCGTCCTTGAACGCTTCCTCTCTTTTTTCTTTTCTGTCGAGCTCGAGCCCGATTTCCTCTTTTGGAAGCAGGTCACGTATTCTCTCAGAGTCTCGCCTTCTTTCTGTCAAATGGCGGCGATATGAGTGGCTATCTTCTGTCATAATGCTGATAAGAGAATTTGCTGATGAACTCTTTTCTCAGCTGACTGTAGGTCGAGATAGACCTTGTCAGCAGCCTCCTGTACTAGAGCCTAGCACTCTCCATGAGAGCGATCTGAAAAGCTCGGCACTTCATGGGGTCAGACGCCGCTTGGAAGTCCATCAGGCCTTCAAAGACCTCCACATAGTCCTTTGGATCCTTTGACCCGTCGTAGACTTCATGACAGGCGTTTTGAACTTCGGAGGGATTGGGCCTCAAGACGTCCGAGGTGAACGCGACTCGCCCATTTCACCATCATCGAAGGGACTTTCCTTCTTTTCGCACTCCGCCCTAAGTGCTTCAACTTGACCTATTTTTCATCAGGTCGAACTCTTACCTCGTTATGATGGCCTCCATCGTCAATAGTGTGTACTTTGATGAGCCTTCAGGTTTGAGTTAGAGTATTTTTTAGAGTAGGATGAAGAGATCCCTGGGCCCCGTAAGGCATTCTTCTTCCTATCAACAAGGTGCTTCCTAAGGTCGTGATCTCACAAACTATAGTCGACTCCTCTATTGTCCGCAACGGGCTCATAGTCATCGGGGGGTGGAGGGGTGGATTTTGGTCATCTCCATCTTCCGACAGGTCATCTGCCCTGCCTAGGGCCTTGGAATGGGACCCAGTTAAGTTTTCCCTCATCATTTCATTGTATGTCTCCTCCATGGTGTGCACTCGGCTGCGCGTGTCATCTAACTTCCCACTGGAGGGTTGCTAGAACCTCAAGGTCCGCAGCTGGCGTGGCCCTTCGAGAGGTCTTTCTCGAGGTCCCACCTCGACCTCGGTTGGTCTTGCTGGGCTTCGGATGTACTGGGTGGCACGATAGTATTAGTGTTGTGGGTAGACCTCCGAGGTGGTTCCACCTCTTGCCCTACCCTAGCATGATCTTCAGCCAACTTAACGTCAATCTCGCGTTGAGCGCCATTATTCGCATTCAAAGCCCTCCGTTCAGCGGGGTTTGCAGAATCAGCTAGATGAACCATCTCGGATCATATTATAATCGTCTTTCCCCACAGACGGCACCAAATGTTTATGCAAGAAATTGCACAACGTCAAATTAGGTCGAACCCGGTCGTAGGTCCGACCTGAAACCCAAAAGGAAGACCTGCACAAGAGGGCAAAATCTCCGACGCTCAAGTTAGTAAGTAGCTCGACTCAATATTAAGTTCGAGGTCAAATTTCATACCTGATGGTGAAATGAGGCCCTCTATTTATAGGTTTAGGTTCCGACAAAGATCGCGACAGGCGGTTACCTTGGTTGGATTTGAGGTCGGTCGTGTCGGGCTCCAGCAGATCGAACTCGGACACTTTCCAAAGACAACAAGTTGATCTTTGACAGGAAATCACAAAGTCCTTCACCTTTGAAGGTTCCGAGATGGAGATCAGTAAGTTGCTCTTTCGGATTTCCTTTAATGGCGAATCCCCGTCCTCCACGTGGCAACAGGATTTTTCCTCCCCAAACAATCACAAAAAATAATAGCATGCAGTTGAAAAGAAATTTGTAAGTCCTTCAAAAGATGAGTAAGGAAGACGTAAAGCTTACTTATATCAATCAAATAGCTGCAGCAATTTGTAGACATGTAGGAGGCATTACTGCAGGTCTTCTTCAACCCACCAGTTGCTTCTAACCAAATATATTGTATTATATTATATCAGCCTTAACCAATCCATTAAGTTTGCGAGTGTAGTTTTAACTATACAACCGTGTCAAAATATTTATTTTGAATAAGATAAATATAGGAAATTCTTTATTCTTTTCTAAACTGGTTCTACAATAATATTATATAGTTTGAAATTGATATTAAAAAAATACTCTTTAATACAATTTGACTTTACAAAATTATTCGATTTTAAAATGTATGTAAGACAAAAGTTACAATATAACTTAATAAACTCAATCGATCTACAAGGCTTCATTTCCGACTCTATAAAATCTCTTTATCTTCCAATATGTGAAGTCTTCGAGAATAACGTCAAAAATACATGAAAAAACTAGACAAATATTAGAGTTTCTAGCTTTGAAAAAGGAAATCTCACATGGAGGAACTGGGGGGTTCAAAAAACGCAACAACCCGACGAACCCGACGAACCCAACCCAACCGAATAGAGTTGGGTTGGCTTGGATTAAATATTGGGTTGGGTTGGGTTGGAAAATGCCGAACCCAATCGGGTCGGGTCGGGTCCCGGGTTGACCCGACCCGACCCGAAATACTGATTTTTTTAAATATAAATAAATAAAATATATATATATAATAAACATATAATAATTATTAAGGGATACTTTACTAATTTTGGAAGAACCGTATTGATTTTTGGTTGGAAGAACATGTACATGATTTTGGGTTGAAATAAAAATTTAATAAATTGAATTAAAAAAAAAAAGAAAGACAACCCGACAACCCAACCCGAAATTTTCTAGGTTGGGTTGGGTTAGGTTGGCCATCCATTTTCAACCCGTCGGTTCCCACATATGTCCAACCCGAAAATTCGGGTTGGTGGTCAAAAAACACCCCTAACCCGACTCAACCCAACCCGTGAACACCCCTAGGAGGAACACTTTGTCAATAGAAAGAATAAAAACAATAATGTTTGCAAGATAACTGGAGTTGGTATTGACTCTCTTAAAATGAAGGATGGTTCTTTGAAATTGCTCCAAAACGTGAGACATGTATGAAACCTCAAAAGAAATTTAATTTCACTAAGTATTTAGAGTCAATCGGCTATGAATACAATGGACATGTAGGCATTTTTTAGATAAGAAAAGACTGCAAAATTATACTAATGGAGAGAAAATCAATCGCATATATGTAATCAAATATAGTTATCAGTGTCATCGAGGCAACAGTACTGGTTAGTGATGGTGATTAAGAGAAGCAGACGTGTGGCACAAACATCTCTTTGATATAAGTTGAAAAGGTATGCAAGAATTAGCCATAAATCGTTTTCTACACGAGACACACCATTGTTGTTGTAAGCTGTGTGCCAATCAGATTGTGGATATACGCAATAATCTTTAATCCATAACCATTTTATTACGTCAATATTAATTTATATTATATATATATATATATATATATAAACTATATGAAGCTGTTGATGCTAGGATTCTGGTAGACCGGTTCTCCCCTTCACGCACCAACTCGAATACTTCGAGACAAATACGTGCAAAATCGAAAAAACAAAAACCTAGCCCGTGTGTGATTCAGTCACACTGGCTCCGATGCCTAACTTAGCAAAAGGAGAGATCACTAAACATGTAAGACACCTGAAAGTGTAGTTCTGGCTTACCTTCAAGGGGTGACCCCCTCCCTATTTATAGTCGATTTGCCCTCCTAGAGTTTTTCAGGATGCCAACCCTAGCTTTGATATTCGTGGGCTTTGGGCCAGGATGCCTCCAGCATCGGTAGAGGAACGGGGATAGAGCTCAGCTTTGGGGCTCGAACGCCATACATTTGAAACAGGTACAAAGAAGAAAAAAATGAGAGCGCCGAGGGCCTTCTTGACCTAAGGCCAAGAAGGGGTTGGCGCCTCGGCACTAAGGTGGGATCGGCCCTTTGGTGGGCCAGCCTTCGTGCTTTAGGCTGGCTCTACCTGTCAATGGTCCCGGTTGTCCTTCCTGATATAGTCGAATGTTCTACATACATAACAGTAGCCCCCACTCTCAAAACTGATATATGAAATTTGTGATCACGGTAAGATTCATGTTTTGAGAGTATTCATTTCCATGGGTTGCTATGAAGCTTGTTTTGCAAAGTAGTTCATATGTGTCATTAGTACCAAATTCTCAGCTGTGCCAAGGTTCCTAATTTACTGAGCTTCTACCAAAAACTCTTGTATATCAATCTTTTTGTTTTAAAAGCCCGATGTTGTTACTAGTTGTGTATCAACACCGAGTTGTCTCATAAATTGGAAGTCTCTCCGATTTTCATGTTTTGTTGAATTGCCTGGTTTCTAACCCATCTGGCTTTCATCATTCCTTTTTGGCCTTGGGATCTAACTTTAGCAGAGTTAGTGTCGAAGTCTTTGGATTTCCAACCTGTTGGCATTCGCCAAATGGGTTTTATATCCTGACCCTATTCGCCTGCCTTTCTTTTGACCATGTTGAGCCTTTTCTGGCTTGCTTCTTGGTCTGTCGCTTCTTGAGTTTCTTGACCGGTGTAGACATTTACGCACAATGCCCCCTACTTGACAAAGTTTTTTTCACATAAACATAAGAGCTCAAGTATCATGTTAAATGGTGTAAACTTTCATTAAAACGAAAATTGTTCCAATATAATAAAATAACCACTCGTTTGACATAAACAAGTGCAACAGTTATGAGTGGAATTGTAATAACCAAAATATATATATATATATATATATATATATATATTTTTATTTAAATTATTATTATTTTTAGTTGTTTTCTTTTATTTTCTCAAACATAAACCTTTTTTGTTTTAGAAATTATTTTTAAAGAGAAATTTGTTCTTAGAATTTAAAAAAATAAAAAGAAAGAGTTTTATTAAATCTTTATCTTTTTATTATCCTTTTTAAATAAGGATTCATTAGGGTTGTTATAAAAGCCCTTAAACCCTAGGTTTTATTTTCTTAAAGTGTTAGACCTAGTTTTCTCTCAAAGAGAAAAAGAAAGAAAGAAGAGTTTGGTATTTTCTCTCAAAGATCGGTAAGATTTTCTTCTCATTGTTTTAGTTTTATTTTTCTTGATTTGTAGTTCTTTAATTCAGTTTATTGGGAAAAGTTTTGAGGTCTTTGTTTTTTTAGAATAAAAGATTTTAAGGACTTTTGCCCTAAAAATTTTCCAGAATTTTTAGTTTGAATGTTTTGTTTATGAGATTGTTTTTGGGCTATTTTGAAACTCTTTTGCATAAAAAGTTACATATTTGTATTCTGTAAATTATAGTTTGTTGTTATGATTTTACATGAAAATTATATGTTTTTACCAAGTTTTAAAGTTTTTATATACGGTTTGCAGATCTGATTTTTCTATAAAAATTAGTAAATTGTTAATTGTTTTATGGAAAATTCTTGGAAGTTTTATTTTATAAAACAGAAAATTTTTCAGATTTAAAATCCCCAAATTTTCAATAATTTAGAAGGTTTTTAAGCTGGTTTTATTGAGAAACTTTTTGTAAATTTAGTTCGTTTTGATTTATATCGATTCTTCTAATTTTAAAATTTGTTATTGTTGAATTTCGAGGCTTTTTAACCTAGTTTCAGATCTGGTTTTGCAGCCC
>NW_028275319.1:0-84249 GCF_013281855.1 Momordica charantia
AAGATCTCTTGAGGCAAAGTTGTATGCTCGATAGGGTTCAATCCCTTACAACATTTACTAAATCTGCCGGTAGTAAACACAAAGTTCTCCTTTGAAAACACTTCTAAGTTCTAATTTAAAATAACTGAAGTTTTACTTTTCAACAATGAGTATTGTATAATCCAATTGATCCAAACAAAACTGTAATAGAATTCCAGTTACATTCCGACTGTGTTAGACCATCTTTCAAAAATCAAACTCAGCAATGCAAAATGTATCCTGAAGTTGCAATACCGCATCAAATGTAATACAATACAATAAATGGCAGATAAAGATCAAACCACTAGTTTCCTACGCTAAATTCAGCGACAAGAGAATCAAAATAAGAACCTAAAAATGAAACCTGTTTGGTGGACAGCGTGCAGTTGCGGTTGAAATCGTCCATAAACCAGGAAGAGGAACCGTCATCCATTGTAGCAGTAGTAGCTTGATGTTCTTCGTCCGCCTCAACTCCTACTAACATTTTCATTTTCTCAAACGCCTGATTCATCTTATCCATGGCTCCTCCGCCGCTTCAAATTCCGTCGCTGTTTCCGGTGAGAGGAAGGGAGAGAAATGAAGAAGATAATGAAATTCAGACAGATCTAAAACAAAGGAATCTATGAAATCGATACTTCCAACTGCTTCGAAGCAAAATCTTGCTACCAGAAATCACCGATTCACCCGCAACCCGTCGCCGTCGGGGTCCACCGCGGTCGTTCAGAGATTTTGAGGTGTCAACTTTCAATTTAAGAAAATAATTTTAAAAAAAAATTCACACACACACACATATATATATATGTTAAACTACAAATTTAGTAAAAAAAATAATTAAAAAAAAAGCCTTTCAAAAATAGATCTTATAAATCTTTCCTATCTCAATTGTGTGTATAATGAAAATGGGATGACATGTTGGAGCATAGTTTAACAGTAATTGATATCTATACTTGATTAAGAGATACATTAATATTTCTATCGACATTTTTATGTAACTATAAGTTCAACATCGATATTACGATAAATCGGAATTTTCATCGTATTACAAAAATTAGATAAAATATGAACAATTTCAACTAAAGGTTGCTACTATATATATTAATATTAATAATTTTTAGAAATTAAATAATATTAATTTAATATTTTTTATGACTTTTAAATTTTTAAATTTTTATAGAAATATCTATCGACATCGATATTTTATTAATATTTATATGAAAGTGAGACCTCGACATTTTCACAACCGATATCAATCTTTAATTTGGATCGCACTCGCTTTACACTATTATATTGGTTTAAACAAATTTTGGAGGGCCTTGGATATGTGACTATTTTTATTTATTTGTTTTAAAAAGACACTACTATTTTTATATTAAAAAATGACACTCCTAATGGTATGCATGAAAATAATTACATTGAACACTATTTATAACAAAGTTTGTTTTCTTTAAAACAATTCGATACCTCAGTGAATAAGCCATCAATTATATTTTTTTAACAATCGGAGGTTTACTTATTATCTACCTCGACAATAAAATTTATATCATTTTTTATGAATAAAAAAACGAAAAGTACTCACATATTTTAAAATACTAGTATTTTAGCTCGTATTTCGTACGTTATATATTGATTTTTTCACTCCAAGCAAATTATACAAATGTAGGAATATTTAATTGGGGAAAAGAAGGTAGGACTTATTTTGTCGTTACTCGTAAAATATATATAATTACACAAATTTTGTAGTTTTAATGTAATTTCTCCCTTGAATTCTTAGAATTAGGAGGTTGTATACAGGTATGACAAAAATACCCATGGAATCCTCAGGTCGGAGATTCCCCGATTTGACCCCGTCCTCGGTCAAATCGAGGATCCCAAAGGGTTTCCCGGTGGGGACGGGAATCGGTCCCCCTGTCCTATTCCCGTCCCCACCCGTTTAATTTTTTATTACTTTTTTATAATAATATTACTATATATTAATTTTATAAATACTTTTTAATTAAAAAAACTCAAGCTAATACCCATTTAGCCACTTCACTTTTATACTAATGATAACCAAAATTAATTAAAAATTAAAAATTAAAAATTAAATCTAAAAATTAAATTAAAAAATTAAAAAATATATATTTATAACGAGAACGGGTTATCAATCACTGCCCCGTTTCAACCCCAAAATTTTGGGGACGTGGGCGAGAATGGGTGAAAAACCCAACGAGGTGGGGATGGAGATGACCCACACCCTGTTGCCATCCCTAGTTGTATATATAAAAATTTAGAATTCAAAATTTTAGATGTGAAAATGTGAGAAGAGGTTAAGCCGTAAATTAATATTATTTATGTAGAGGTGTGAAGTGAACTTAATATTTATTATAGATTAAAAAAATTAATAAGTTCTACGTATAAAAAAGTGATGAATGAGGTGTTATATAAAAAAAACTATCCTATTTTATTACAACTTGCATTTTTTTTTTTGGAAATTTATTTTATTATATAATATATCTGATATGATTGATTCTTTAAGAGTAGATTATAATATTAAGATATGTTTAAATTTTATAATAACTTATGTATACATTCAAAACAACAAATTTGCTATAAAATTTCTTTCAACTATATAATAGGCAAATTTCTTTCAACTATATAATTAACCTATGAGTATACAATATCAATCCTATAATTTGTTTTTTTGACAGACAATCCTATCCATTATTTATTAATCTAATCCGTTGGCTTTCCCAAAATCAAAATTCATTCATGAATCAGAATGAAAGGGCTAGAAGCGAGCGCTTCTAGCTACTTCGCCTACTTATTATTATGACGGAAATGAACGTGCTATTTTCAAATCGATTGATAGATAGCATGATCTGTTCTGATAGATCAAAAGAGTCGAAATGTCTCGCATAATTTATATTTTATTAAAATTAAAATTAATTTACATATTTCTAATTTGAATCAAAATATCTTCTTTAAGAATTCAAAAACTGTATTCCAAAAAAGGGAAAAAAATATTCAAAAGATTAAAATATACAAATATCCATACAAATTTAAAATATTAAAATAATTTGAAGATTAAATATAAAATAATATGAAAATAATAGCTAGTAGGTAGGAAAGAAGAAAATTGATATGCACGTCATTTTAAAAAATGGATTTACTTCTCATCCATGCTTGAGATCACTAAACAACAATCTTAGAGACCAAAAAATTAAAAAAAAAAATCTAAAAAAATAAGACTAAAGAAAATGGTAGTTTAAATTGTGATAGAAAATGAGTCATCTTAGCATGATAGGAAATGAAAGAGTTACAAAATTTATGAGATTCCAAAATTTTTTACATTAAAAAATTAAATATAATTAGGGTTATAATGCTTAAATTAATTTATGTAAATTGGGACGTACATGCTACGTTTTATGATTAATATAATTTAGGTAATTAATATAATTTATAATATTGGAAAACTGCTAAAGTGAGCATAACTAAGCGGTAATTGCTAAAATAACCATGAGCGGCTACGATATTATAAGTTTCTTCCTCTTGCTCGAAACTGTAACCTTCATTAAGATCCATTTTCTATGGTTTTCCCTTTAACAAACTAAAAGTTACCAAAGAACCATGCATAACATTGATGTCGCCGAATACACTGGCTACATCTAATATGTGAAATGGGTGCATAATGATGTTGTGCTCAGTCTAGAATACAATCATGAAGTTGAAAGCATGAGAGGTTCCTAGAGGCATACCGTGAAAAAAGCTTCCTTGACCAATTGGGTAGTCACTTAATTATAACCGAGAGACAGGTAGAGAGATGGATATGGGTATTACAAAAAAAGTCAAGGGCAATATGGTAAAAAAATATTTATTCCACGTCAGTCTTTTATATATAGTTTAAATTCATGCTAGTTAATTTCTAAATAAATAAATAAATAAAGGCTTCTCTCTCTCCTCCCAGTCCCCACAGTTAATGCTTCTTATTTTGGGCTTTCACAGTAAAAGAGAGAAGATTTGATCAGATTTTGGTCTGTCTTTTTACAATTTGCTTTGGAGGGTTAATTTTAACAATAATGTAGATTTCAAAATAGTAATAAATTAAATAAAAAATTTTAAAAATAAGGCAGATATCAAAACTATAATAAAAGTACAAATTTTTTTATTGTTTAAATTTTGATTTTTGTAGTCAATCACAAGAGGACACGTGGCATCAATGATCAAATTATTCCTCCACTATTTAAATCTTAAAATTGAAGGAAAAATGGGAAAAATCAGCATTGTTTGAGCGTTTATTTCGCCATTTGTAGAACTTTTGAAATTGGAATTTTTATATTGTATGAATTTTTCTTACCAATTTGTGAGTCTAGATTTGTATATCTACTATGAGAGATTGTGACATTGTCCTTATATTTCTAAATTATTTGCAAGGATTGTTCTTGAACTTATAAAAAAAGAGTTTTAACGATTTAATTCTTAACTATGGAAAGGATATGGTTTCTTCTCGCTTCAGAAAAAGTAAGGTTTTGTAGCAGTTGAAAGACTATGAACTAAGGAATAGTCATCAATGAGCTTTTTATAATCGAATATTAAATAGATTTTTGGGAGGTGGAGTAGGCTAACTTTGGTCAGACCACTATAAACTTTCGACCTATTTCTTTCTACCCTTATCCTATTTTATTTGTGCAACATAGTTAGCATTTACTTGAAATATATTGCAATTTTTAGAAAATCACTTTATTAAAAAGTGTGTTTTTTTGGTTGAATACAACTACAATTTTAAAATTTGTAATTAACATTATTCATTCCTAAAGGATGAGATCTAATAGAAAGTAAATAGTTTAAATATAAAGGACTGACTATTAAAAAACTACCTATGAAACTAAATTAAGATTCAGATTTCGAATACTTGTCATTTATTAATCAGATCACTTGACTTGTTAATATAAGCATAAGTCAATGGTAAAAATATGTTCGCATTCTCTCAAAATCGGAGTTCAAAATTGTCACCCTGTACTAAAAACTAAATAATTTGTCTTATTATTTTATTTTAGGTAGTGTTTTATTAATTTTTTTCTCTCTTTCATATAAAGGAATAGACACAGACATTTTTTCATTTATTACTTGAGTGACTAGAGTCGCAACAAAGTATATATAGACATTATTCTTTTCTACACACTTAAACTTCCAACCGATTGATGGCTCAAATGATTGCATAGTGGTAGTAGGGTAGACACATTATTAATTTCCTCAGCCATCAAAGATCAAGGTAGAATATAACCTGCAAAGTACAATGTACAGGGTACATGAAAGGATTAATAATTTGTACTAAATTGGTAAAGTTAAAATAAGTAGCCTTATAAGTAGGTTTGGAGTTTGCCACGTGTACCACATTCACTTGAAAATAAGTATACGAGTCTCAGCTTTGACAGGTTAAGGACAAGTGGGACAGGTTGAATCACGTATGACTAGGTCAGGCTCAACTTACCACTTACATGGAAAAATATGTCATTGACGAAAAATCTACTAACACTAAATACGGAATGTCAAAGTGATAGGACCACATTTTCTAAAGCTCCCCTTATAAGATGGGGTCCCTATTTTTTAAAATAGACATTTTCTAAAGAGCAACTTAACTAAGTTTGGAAGTAAATAATAATAATAATAATAATAATGTTTGGTTCGACACCAATTTCGAATAAAATCAAACTTAAGTTTTGGAGTGTACGTGGGAACCCATATTAGTGCAAGGTTCTTGTAGATGAATGTTTCCCCTTAGAAAGTTTTTTGAAAAATAAAAAAAAATATATATATATAATGTCAAGCTCACCCAGCTTACTTTAAAAAATCAACATTATAAAAATTACAATATATCTAAAAGCTGGATATGTGTAGCATGACTAATATAATATAAATTTGGGTTAATTTTAATCAACATTAGGCTATAATTGGGAGTGATCTTGGCATTATCATTCTAAAATCACTCGGTATATCATTGTAAAACATTATGGAAGTGATTTTTACAATGAAAAAACGTGATATTGATCATGTCAAAATCACTTCAAAACGTGTCTTACTATCTTACAACGACGTACAAGTGATTTTAGGAAATAGAAAAAAGTGATTTTGGCTAGAGATGGCAAAAAAATCCACATGACCCGATCCCTGCAGGTACTCGACTCGATCGGATCAAGAATCTCCAGTTTGACCAGGGACGAGGTCAAACCGGGCATCCTAAATGGAGTCCCCGACGAGGATGTGGCAGGAATAGGGGAGTATCCCCACCCTGTTCCCGACCCCGCCTCGTTTAATACTTTATTATTATTTTATATTTTTTTATATATAATCATATTAATATATATTAATTTTAATAAATACTTTTAATTGTATTTAGTTGAATTTTACAATATTTTATAAAAGAAAAGGTTTATATGATTTAAATAATTAAAATATTAATAAATATTTATTAAATTTTTTTAAATATATATATGTCGGGGACGGGTTCAGGGGAATCCCCGCTCCCAAGATTTGGGGGACGGGGACAGAGATGGGAGAAAAAATCTCCAACGGAGCGGGGATGGGGATGGTCTGGGGATGGTCTCCCAATCCCGTTCCATCCCATTGTCATCCCTAATTTTGACTATCAAAATCACTCTTGACATGTCTTTAATATTGTTTCGTTTAGAGAAGATAAGCAAAACTTACTTCATGATTTAACAGATTATTTTGAACTATATGCCTTGATAGAACTATGAGCATCCATACCTCTTCTAAAAAATATAAGATTTGAATAACCACCTGCATAGGTGTGATGAAGAAAAAAGTATACATTTTATCTCAAATTTGGACCATCTGCTGACCATATTTTTCATGAACTTCTTAATTTCTTTTACAAAGTTGTGGTCGTGATCCAATTTAATTAATAATATATGAATTTAGCTTTTTAAATTCTTTTATTACATTGTGGTGTAGGATGTGGTTATTATAAAAATCTAATGAATTTAAATACGGAAATTAAAGAGAATATATAATGGAAAAGATGACTTTAGAGTGGTTCAGAAATTTCTTTTTAACTTCCTAAGATTTCTTGAATGTTTTAGTGTGCTGGCTCTCTTGCGAGCGAGAACTCAACCAAATCAACTACTCTTTTTATTGGTTCAATAGATTAAACCTCTTATCAACTCCTTTCCAAGTTTAGGATCAAATTACTATAATCATTTTCACTGGTTCATGATCAAATCACCCTCAGAATCCTAAGGTGTACGCACACCTTAATACAAAATCTCAAATAATGTAAAATAAGCAATTCAAAGAAAATATCCGACTAAGGTGGATTTCTAAAAATTTTGCATGAAAAACAATGACTAAACTCACACTCTAATGTATCTCTCACAATTACAAAAGTTGACAAATTTTGATATATGAGAGAATGAGAATTTAGAGATTTGGAGAGTAAAAATGGAAGAAGAGAAAATTTTATTTTGCTTGAGGAATTGGTGTGGAGCAACGTCAATTTGGTGGTTTTAAATAGAATTTTGATGATGAAATTTGACCATTTGATCTAAAACGAAATGAACGGAGATTAAGAGTCACAATACGGAAACGAAATAAAAAAAATTGGAGATTGAGAAAATGGAGAATGAGGAATTTTGTGGAGATTGACAGTGACAGCGGAAATTAAGAAGGAATTGTGGAAATTATTGATTAATCCTTCCTATTCGATTACGTCACGTGTCATCATTTCACTCGTTTGATGGTTCGATGTCACATCAACAAAAATATATGTGTCGATGCCACATGTCAACTATTGTTTGATCAATCTATCCCCATCATTTCTTATGTAGACTTTTTCTCCGAAACTTGTTTTTACCATAACTTATTTGTTTAAACTTCAATTTAAGTGATTCAAAAGGTGTTTTCTTTTCAGGCTGTACCCTATAAACACTTGATAACGTTCATTATTATCAAAACATATGGTATGATTGAAACTCATGAAACTAACTTATGAAAGTAGAAATTTTAGGACTTGTTGGTTGCTTGGTAATGTTTTTGTTTCTATTTCTTGTTTCTTGTTTATTGTTTTTGTTTCTATTTTTAGGACAAAAACAAAAATAGTAATTATTTATGTTTCTTACTTGAATAGAAGTAAAAATGTATTTGACAATTCTTTCTGCTTTCTTATTTTATTAGTTGAAAAAAAAGTTAGTATATATATTATAGAAAAACTATATAACATGCACTAAAATAAACCTAACACAATTGAAAAGAATTTGTAGTATTTAATACAATTTAAGTCTTTCCTCAAAAAAAAAAATTAAGTCTCCTAATAAAATTTAAAACAATAAAAAAAAATGACATGTTTTTCTCGTTAGCCAATCAGATGAAAAAAAAAGTGAATCTACATTATGTTGATATAACGAAATATAAAATCTATCATTAATATGGGTATAATAGTACTAAGAATTTAAACTTATTCAAAGGAGAAGGAGGAATAAAATTTAGGGGAGAGAAAATATGATTGAAAATAAAGAATAAAAGAGAGATTATTGAAATTTAGGATGTAAAAAAAAAATGAAAAATTATTAAAAAATTTAAAATAAAAATAATTTGAGTGATTGAAAAATAGTTTTGAAAATTGCGTAAATTTAATTGGAAAAAGTAAAATGGTTGAGTGATAAAAAATAGAATTAGAAATTGTGTAAATTTAAGTTTGAAAATAAGACTTAAGGTAAAAGTTAAGTTAAAGTAAAAGCGAAAATTTAAAAATTAACTAAATTGGTCAAATCAATCATTTTAAAAATTGAAAAAAAGAATTAGAAATAAGAAAAAGGTTGTTGAAAAAGGAAAATCAGAATTCCCCTCCCACCGAAAGGTGAGTACCTCGTGCTCAAACTTTTCTATGAATATTTACATAGTAAGCCTAAAACATCGGTAATTTGAATTATTTTGTACGATTTCTGATCTATTCAAGGTATTTTCTCCTAAAATAACTCTCTTATGGAGTTATCAATGAGGTTGTATAAAAATTTTGTTATAATAATGTTAATTCCCAATGATTATATGATACTTCTGTTTTGGTGAGAAATCTCCTACTAATGTCATTGACCAAAGTATTATAATTATGATCAACGTCTGCACTCGGTTTTAGAGTGACTATTAATAGTATTAGTTTGACGGTTTTCCTACTCTTGAATCTGGGAAGCCAAAGTTCGTTCCCAATTTTGTTCATGACGTCCGTGTTAGTCATATGTGTGGAGATGTACAAGAATATATTGCAAGGTACAAGAATATATTGCACCCACCCAAATTGACCCATAACATGATCTAGAAATTGTCAATCTACCACATAAAAATATAAAAGGAGATTTCTAATTGTTCATATATGCTGACCAATATTCGCCGATTTAAAGAAAACGATAATTTTGAGGTAGATCCTACCAATTGATTTCACTCCTATATTTTAGTAAAGAAATGATCTTCATTTCCCTTAATAAACACAAATAATTCTTGCAAGCTAAATAAATACCAACTTCTTTAATAAATGGTATGAATTCCTACGACTCAAGGTCGGCAATAATTTCAACCAAAAATAATAAAGGCAATACTTAAAAACATAAAAGTTAAATACAAAGATAAATTAGGGAAGGGTCAGAGACAATTTTACAAAAAAATTATAGTGGTTTGGGTCAATTCCATCGATGGCGGCTCGAGATAATACAGGGTCTTAAGCAAAACTTTGATAGGGAGGCCTTAATATTGAAAATATCATCTAAAATTTATTTTTCTTACTTTTTGAGATGCAAAATTATGAATTAAATTTTGATAATCTAAGTTCATTTTCAATTGACAATATAGCCAATCCATTTAATCTTTCTTTGTGACATAGCTGACCTTAAATACGATTTGATTAATTTTAATTTTGAAAAACTTCTCTATGCGAAAGCAACGGTTACCGGTATTGTTAATAATATTCTATAAGCAATATATGCATTTGAAGAAGCGTTTACCTTTTTTATATAATTTAATATTTTAATAGGACAATCCATTTCGTTTTTCAAGATTTCTTTTAATATTTTTAATTCAAAAAATAAATATAAACCGTTAATGTCAGAAAATGTATCGTGTTTTAATGTATTTTCAAGATTAATACAATATCTTTTCAGATTATCATCATCTAATGACTTTAAAAAATTCATATCAAATAAGAAATTAAAATATTTTCATATACTTGAAATTTTTAAAATCTATTTTTAGGGGAAGAAATTGCTTGATCTATCATATAGTAAAAGTAATCAATTCTAAAAAATCTTCAGGTGATCGTGTTTTGTCAATATCAGTAGGGGTGAGCATAGGTCCGGCGAGTTTGGTTTTTGGCCGAAATCCAGCCTGCTGAACCAACCAGGTTGGTTTATGTATGCAGAAAACCGACCACGCTGACACATGCTTATGCGGCCGACCGAACCGAACAGTCGGTTCAGTCGGTCGGTTTTGTTGATTTAATTATTCATTTTTTTCATTTTTTGAATAATTTTTAATTCATTTTATATTTAAAATCTGATTTTGTTGATGATTTGGGTTGGGTGTTCTTTTTTAATAGTTGAATTTTAACCGTAAAGTTATGAGAATATTTTCATAATTTTGAATATTTGATAACAATTAAACAATTAATTATGCTAGAATTGCTAGTTAATCAATATTAAAATGAATAATCAAATTCCAAATAATAATTTAAAATAATTATTAGTTCTACTCCTAATAGAAATTCAAAAGACATTAGATCCAAATTAAAAAAAAAAGTACTTCCAAGTTGTCATCTAAATCTAAAATACGTCAATTCAAACATAGAAAATAAAATCATAGTCTAATACATAAGTCCATGTCCAAACATAAAAAATAAATCAACAACTTTTATATCACAAATATTAAATCACCAACTTTGAAAAATCTCCAAGTTCTTCAATGTTCTTTTCCTCGTCCACAATCACTCTGAATCCTATAAAATTATAGTCAAAGAAGAGAAGACGACATGGTTAGGATTTAAAAGAAAATATTTCCAAACAAATAAAATAAATAAAAGTAGAACCAATACCTTCTTCCATCATGAGAGCTGCCTCCAAGTGTTGATGAAGTTTAAGATCTATTGGGTCAGAGTTTAGCCAATTTTGAGTGCATATAAGAGCCTCCACAGTTCTTGGAGCAAACGAAGAACGATAGCAATCAATTACACGTCCTCCAATACTGAAAGCCGACTCAGATGCTACCGTTGATACTGGAATTGCAAAAATATCTCTACTAATTTGGCCAAGAATTGGAAATCGTTGACCATTCTCCTTCCACCAGTGAAGTATGTTGAAATTAGGTTCCTCTAACGAAACAAGAGCTTCCAACAAATACACATCAATCTCTGACTCGCTATTAAAAGTTGTAGTCTCTTCAGTTGAGAAATCAAGTATTAAATTCTTGCCTTCATCAAAATTCATATCTTCAACCATAGTGGTACTCGAAGAAACAATCGATGGTGTACTATGACTAGTACCACTACCATTGGAAGAAGTCAAACAAAAACTACTATAATGATGAAAGAGAGTTCTTAAAACAAGCTCCACTTTATCTATCATACTTTTAGATACATCGAGCCCTAACTTTCTGAAGCAATATGACAAATACTTCATCTTACTGCGTGGATCCAACACAATGGCAACATACAATAATATATTGGTCTTCTCACTATTTCCCCAATACTTGTCAAATTTAGCTTGCATGTTCTTAGCCATATTACAAAGAATTGGGTTCTAAGTCTTCATAGAATTCTTTTGTATGCAATTTTGAACTGTGCTAATATGATGATACATCAAATTAGAGGTAGTATACAAAGATCCTGAAATTTCAAAAGTGATTTCATAAAAGACTTTCAAGAATCGGACCAACATTCTAGCATTCACCCAATCTTCTTTACTAAGCCGTAAATTAGTCGTATAAGTAGGCTCTTCATCCTCTAATCTCTCAAAGGCCGTTTGAAGGTTAGTAGCAGCATCAAACATCATATATGTAGAGTTCCATCTAGTTACGACATCAAGACATACATAACTCTTACATGAAATTTTTTAAATTTCAACACATTTCCTAAATGTCATAGACCGTCCAGGAGAAGACCTCACAAATCGTACAACATTACGAATATGATCAATGCAGTTATAATGGTCCTTCAAAGCATCACATACAATGAGATTACAAGATCTAACATGCAAAAATTGACCATTCATCAACAATCCATGACTAAATCTCTTGATAAGGTAAGCGACAACAGTATCATTAGAACTAGCATTGTCAACAGTTCAATACCCCACTCTTTCAAACTTTTTTCCACCGCCTTACTAATGGTATCCCCTCTATGATTCTCAATTTGAAAAAAATTAAGGATCCTTTTATGTAATCTCCAATCAGAGTCAATAAAATGTACTGTCAATACCATGTAATTTATGTTCTGTCCAGAAGTCCAACAGTCGGTTGTAAGAGAAACTTTGTATTTTTTTTTCATGAAGATGTCTTTTAATTTTTTCTTCTCACTGACATATATCTTAAGAATGTCTCTACCTATGGTAAATCGGGATGGAATAATGAACCTAGGTTCAAGCAAATCATTGGTTGATAAACTTCCAAAAACGCCGACCCTCCACAAACTTAAAAGGTAATTCATCTAAGATAATCATTTCAGCTAATGCCCTTCGACAACTCTCCAAATCAAAAGACTCGCACACAAGTTTTGAACTAGAATCCTCAAAAGCGCCACTTTCTTTAGGTTTGAAAACCAATTGCGTTTGGGTTGGGTCTCTTTTCCTTTGGTACGAATATTTCTTACAATTATCCAAGTGATTTTTCATAGTTCCAATACCATTACGCTTTGAATGACATGCATATTTATTCTCACAATATTTACATTTAGCTTAGGGATCTTTAGGGTCACCATTCAATTTTTCAAAATGATCCCAAACTATAGACTGCTTAACATTCCTACGCTTTCTGGGTGGACTCAAGGAAGTTGCTTCATCTGGATCAATGCAACAACGACTTTATCTTGCTCAACGGTGTCGACAGTGGTAGTGGCTGTGGTTGGAGTATTTGTAGCATTTAACGATGACTCCGACGTCTTCATATTAACTCTAAAAATATAATATACAATACAATACAACAATAAGAAAAAAATAACAAATAACATTTATGTAAAAAAAATCCCGTATACATATTACATACAACAGACCTACATAATCACAGAATCATATATTACAGTATACAAATCTAAACTTCAGAAATTAAAACTCAAATATGAAAATATAATATACAATTAACAACACAATTATACAACTATAAGAAAAGAATAACAAATAATAATTTTGTAAAAAAAAAAAACCCTCGTATACACACACTATACAGTATTACAGTGAGTGTGAGAAATTTAAGAAATTGAAATTCAAATATAATACAAGTATACAAATGCTTACTCTCCCGATTCTGAATCCAGAGTTAATTTTACTTCAAATCTGTGATTCTAAAGGAAGAAGAAGATGAAGGGGGTTGGCTGGACAACGCAAAGAAGAAGAGAAGTCGTCGCAAAGAAGTATTACAGTGGGGGTTGGCTGGCCGGGTGGGCAACGGGTGTGGGCTGGACGGCGCAACGAAGAAGGGGCGACAAGCGTGGGTTGGCTGGGCGGCTCAAAGAAGAAGAAAATGAAGGATAGGCCGGTAGGGGGTTGGGCGGAGAAGAAGAAAATGAAGGGTAAGGGGTTGGGCGGCACAAAAAAAAAAAGAAGAAAATGAAGGAGAACCCTAGGCTAAAACACTGCAAGTGAGAACTGAGAAGAATAAAAAGGAAAAAAAATTATGATATATAAATTCGGTCGGTCGGTCGGTTTTTTCGGTTAAACAGATTCTGACTAACCGACTTGTCGGTTCTGAATCAATCGACCATATGTGAAAACCGACTGACCGACGTCGATTTGGTCGGTTTCGGTCGGTCGACTCAGTTTTTCGGCAACACTTGCTCACCCCTAAATATCAGTATTCTCATCAAATTGTTTTTTCCTTTGAATCATTCTTTTCTCACAAAATATAGGTTGTATTTCCATATCATTTGCAATTTCCTTCGCTGAAATCATAGCAGTTGTGAATCCATTTTCTCTTTATTTTTCTAAAAATGACATTAAACCTTTCAAGTGATCCAAAACAGCGTTAATATGTTGTAAGACTTTGCTCACAGAATTTACAGCAAATAAGATATCATACCATATAATCATGCCTAACAATAATTCAAAATTTTCAAATTCATAAGTAGCTAAGGGTGCGTTTGGTTCATAATCAGAAAACAGAAATTTGAAAACAAGGGATTCAATGAAAATCAAAGTTGTATTCTTTGTTTTCAGTGTTTTCAGATATGTGTTTGGTAGCAGATTTGGTAATTGAATATCAATTTAAAAAATTGTTCAATGTTTGTTTAGCAATATATTTGTAAACTAGGAGTTACAAACTAAATTTTAGTTTAATCTAAACTTATATTAATTAATTTATTAACATTTCTTTTTATGAATTTTGTATAATTATTATTTTACAAGGTTACATAATTTACAATACATTATATTTTACATGTTTCCATTTAACAAGCATAAAATGAGTTTATAATATGAAGTAATATATTTTATCAAAGTTTTTATCTTTCTAATATAATTATGTATCTTAAAATTTTCAAATTTTGAATCTGAAAACACCGAAAACATAAAAAAGACGTTCTCAAAATTTCTACTGTTTGGATCACAGAATTTGGATACGGTTTTCAGAAACAAATCTCAAAAATTCTGCTAAACACCTATTCGCTGAATCCATTTGATTCAGTGAATCTAAAAACAAAAAACGGAATTCGAGTGTCCAACCAAACGGGCCCTAAACAATTAGCTTCACTTTTACTTTTGGATCTTCACTTGTTTCTCCTAATTTCAATAAAGATCTCTTATTTGAGGGGCTTGAAATCTTATTGCTTGAACACTTTCAATTCGACTTTCCCATTGTGTTTATGACAATGATTTGATAGTCAAATTGGTTATGTGATCTAGCAAGAGTTTCCATCGTTTTGTAGATGAAGAAAATAAAGAATAAATACGTTGCAGAACTACAAAAACTGTCATTGCTCTATGACATGAGCTAGCCACATCAGAAAGTACTAGATTGAGATTTTGACAACCGCGATGTGTATAAAATGTCCTAGGATTTATTTCTAATAATCTTTTTTTACACCTTGTTGTTTTACTTTCATATTAGATACAGTGTCATATCCTTATCCTCTTATATTAGATATATCAAATTTAAAATCCTTAATTGCATTTATATGCACATCAAATAAACCTTTTCCAGTAGTATCTTTAACTTTTAAAAATTCTAAAAAATATTCTTGTATAGTTATTGGACTTGTAGCAATATCAACACACCTCAATACAAGAGGCATTTGTTCTTGATGACTTACATCAGGTGTGCAATCTAATATAACTGAAAAATATTTTAATTCTTTAATTTTTTCAATAATTGTATTTTTTATTTCAAGTCCTAATGGTTGTATGAGTTCATTTTGTATATTATGCCCAAGATAATGATAATGAATTTCGTTATTTTGAATATGACGAACATGTTCTTGCATTATTGGATCAAATTCTGCAATCATTTCAATTAAGTTTAAAAAATTTCCATTATTTTTTTGATAAATTTTTTCATTAGTTCCTCGAAACGCTAAATTATTTTTAGCAAGATTTTTAACAACAACAATAATTCATGTTAATACTTTATTCCAATGATATTTTTCTTTATTAATCAATATCTGAATATCTTTGTTAATTGTTTTATTTTTTAACAATATAATTTTTAGATCAACCCAAGCATTCGTATTAAATATGTGTTCATCATTACTAGATTCATGACTTTTAAGTCGAGAACTAAGATTTTTCAATCTTTAACTCCTTCATTCCCTAATTGAACCACATTCGATTAAGTACCAAAAAAATTACAACAAAAACAATAAACTTTATCAAAATCCTTTGAGTAAACTAGTCAATTTCGCCCGTAGATAATTTTGAGTATAATGAATATCAGAAAAATGTCTAAAATTTTCATCTTTCGGAAAAATTAAATTACTTTCTCTAATGGGACTTTTTTCTACCAGTAAATCAATTAACCTAGAATCAATGTTGTCCCATCTTCATGGATCATATTTATTATATTCATAATGCATCATACCTGTCTTACTATCAATACTAATATTATCAGTGTTTTCTTTTGTTTTTCACGTTCCTCATTGCTCTCTAGTTTTTTTCATGATTAAATGCTTTCATTTTCAACAATCATATCATTGTCTACAATTTTCGTTTCATCTATTGATTTGTCTACACCTATCGTTTCTTCTATTATTTCATCATTTTTATTACTTTTACTTCCAATAAAAAATTTATCGAGATCACATTTTTGAAATTCAATTAGTTTTTATATTCTTCTTTTTTTTTAAGCTTTTCATATCCAGATTCATATTTTCTTGTAGACATATTGATATCATAAGTAAGCAAATCTAAATAAATATTACTGAGAAATCTACAATAATATGAAATAATTTATAAAAGAATAAAAGAATTTGAATGAAAAAACTGGAACTTTGAACCCACTAGGTTGAGTTAAGGAAATAAGAAGTTTTGATTTTTGTTCTAGCAATTGATAATCTTGTGAGACACAAGGAAGAACCAGTTGAAAATTTGAGATTTGAGAAACCTTGAGAGTGAGAGGGGGAGAGTACTAAGATTGAGAGAGAGGGGGAGATCAATACTTAGATTTAGTGAGTAGCAGATAATATATTATGAAATCTTCTAGAGAAGTTGAAAAGTTTTGATTAACAAAATAAAAATATAAAGAAATATGGAAGGTCTCCCACTCTCCCAACGTAAACTTGGGACAATTTTGAGGAGACTACTAATGAGTTGAAATTTTCTAAGAAAATTTAAAAGGAATATGAATAAAAAAATTAATGTTAACCAATTTGAAATGTAATTTAATTAAAATTGAAAATTTAATGAGCCTGTTAATTATTATGGTTTTTTTTAGTAGTCTGAATTTTTAATATTATAAGAAAAATTTATGAAAAGTAATAAGTATATTCTTTTATATTTTAATTTATAATTTTTAATTAAAAATTAAATTAAATCGATATCATTATTCTATATTATATGAAAAATATGAGGCCTTCCTAGAACGGGGGCCGATCGCCTCGCTCGCTTATAGCTTAAGTTGGTCCTGGTGTTGCGCCATTTTTGTGCCACGTGTTACATGCTACATTGTAAGTCTTCCTTCTTGCACCACTCTATTCTTTTTCAATCTGCACTAAAATAGCAAAGTTCCTTCGTTTTCTCCTTAGTTGCACTATTTTTTTTAGCTATGTTTCATCATATTTGTGTTGTTTTGCTCCTGGGTTTAGTTTAGTTTCTCATCCTACTATTAAGCCAAGTCATTTAAAAATAGAAGGACTAAGAGAAGATTATAAGCTAGCGTATCAGAGAAGTTAAACAATCCATAAATCAAAGAGGTTAGGTCACAGTAGACCAAAAGAATGGATAAAGAAGTACATATAGGACCAATCACACCAATCACACGTTTAATTAGAGAAAGCAATAAAGACAAACAATATGTGGCATATCACTGTGTCATAACATCCCCCCTCAAACGAGACATAGCAGCAAAGGCAAGGCCGAGTTTGTCACTAAGAAACTAAAACCGGTGATGTGATAGAGACTTGGTCAAGCGGTCGGCCAGCTGGTCATGTGTTGAGACATGCCGAATGTGTAATTGGTGATGAAGCACTTGATCACGAATGAAATGAGCATCAATTTCAATGTGTTTAGTGTGCGCATAGAAGACGGGATTCGAAGCCAAAGCAGTGGCACTGAGATTATCACACCAAGTAATGGGAACAGCAGCTAAAGGAACTCTTAATTCGTGGAGAAGTGACTGAATCCATAGCAATTCACAAGCAACATGGGATAGCGCACGATACTCTGATTCAGTGCTAGAACGAGCAACGACAAACTGCTTTTTGAAAGACCATGAAATAAGAGTGGAGCCGAAAAACACATAGTAACTACCAACAAAATGTCGATCATCGGGGCAACCAGCCCAATCAACATCCGAAAAACCCGTGAAAGTGAACCGTGTAGTGGCTTGTATGGAGAGACCCATCGTAAGTGTACCTTTAAGGTAGCGTAACACTCTCTTAAGAGCTTGCCAATGTAAGTCAGTAGAGGCTGGGCAAAATTGACTCAATTTATTTATAGCAAAAGCAATATCGGGGCATGTGTGAAGCAAATACTGTAGCGATCCCGATGTGCTGCATGCATAGGCTGGCCATGAGAGAGAGAGAGTTGTTTACCCGCAACAATAGGAGAGGGCGCTGGCTTAAGATGATGCATACTCAACCATGCACGAAGCTCAAAGATGTACTTGGATTGAAATAGCAATAAGCCTGTGGTACTTCTTTGAACTTGAATACCAAGAAAATAATGCAAGGAGCCAAGGTCTATGAGAGCAAATACAGATTTGTAACTGGTGGATAATTTGATTGACCAATAGAAGACTAGATATGATATTATCCACGTAAATTAGTATAAGAATCATAAGACTGCCTTGATGAAATATGAATAAAGACATGTCAGAGTGAGATTGGACAAATTTCCATTGGAGAAGAGTGGTGCGAAGGCGATCATACCAGGTGCGGGGAGCTTGTTTAAGGCCATAAACAGCCTTAGACAATTTACACACGTGATGAGGCTTAAATGAATCAACGAAACCCTTAGCTTGTGTCATAAACACAGTTTCTTGGAGATTGCCATGAAGGAAAGAATTGATCCCATCTAACTACTTGATAGGTCATTGTCTCGTAACAAGTGTAAGAACAATCCGAATAGAGGAAGGCTTGATCACAACGCTAAATGTCTCACTATAATCAATGCCAGGAGTTTGAAGATAACCCTTAGCAACCAGTTGCGCTTTATATCGCTGAATATTTTCATCAGCATCACGTTTAATTTTATAAACCTACTTGGTGCCAACAAGTGTTATTTTGAAAGAGAGCTGTGAATTCTTCATCCATAGCCTTAATCCACGCTTTGTGGGTGAAGCATCATTATAGGCAGTAGGTTCAATAAGGGAAAAGTCAGGTTGTGTGTGGAGTTGAGAAATGCAGCCAAAGAATTATTTAGGGCAATGTACACCAGTTTTAGCCCTTGTAACCATGGGGTGATTATTGATAACAGTTGGGGTGGAGACAATTTGTGGGGAAAGGTGGATAGTTTGTGTGTTATGAGTTAAGGGAGTTGGGTCAGGAAGGAAGGTTGAGGCAACTATATCAGTGACAATAGGGGAGACAACGGGTGAAGAAGGATCTGGAAGATTTCTGCTATCATGCAATGATATGGGAGAAGTATTAAGATGATGTCCAATATGAAAAGCTACATCTAAATGTCCTAAAGCAATAGAAATTGGCAACCATGACAGTATAGAATAGCCGGTAGAGGATGTGGTAGAATCATTCGAAGAAAAAAGCTGTTGAAAAGGGAAATCTATCTCATTAAAATACACATACGAGAGATGTAGGTTTGACCAGTAGGACTCAAGTATTTATAACCCATATGATGATCATTGTAGCCTATAAAAACACATTTTTCAGTGTGAAAGTCAAACTTATGCTGCTTATAGGGTTGTAAACAAGGATAGCATGTTGACCCAAAGGCTCTCAATATAATGTAGTTGGGTGGTAGGCCTTAAAGAATCTGAATTGGGCTGATATTATCAGTAGTTGGGGAGGACATTAAGTTTATAAGAAACACTACAGTATGAAAAGCTTCCCACCAAAAGTTTAATGACATCCTTGCTTGGGTAAGTAAAGTGAGGCCAGTTTCAACCAAATGTTGATGTTTTCGTTCTATTCTTCCGTTCTGTGCTGATGTATATGGACAAGTGAGTTGAATATGTATTCCTTTTCCTTTTCCAAACTGTATCAGTGGTTTAAATTCCCTCCTTCATCCATCCTAATGATTTCAATTCTAGTATTATACTTATTCTCCACATGAGCTTGAAACTATTGGAAAAAGTATGTGGCATCTTCTTTGTGTTTCAAGGGATAGATCCAAGTAAATCGACTATGCTCATCAAGTAAACCTAGATAGTGTAAGTTTCCATTTGTAGACTTGATTGGTACAGGACCCCATGGGTCAATATGAACTAGTTCAAATGGTTTACTTGCTCTGGAATCAGATAGAGTGAAGGGTAATCGATGAGACTTGTCATATCTACATGTCTCACAAAAGTTCAATTTGTCATTACTTTTCGTCAAAATATTACAATAAGTCAGGATCTTATTTAATATTCTAGATGATGGATGACCCAATCTATGATGGCAAACATCTTTTGTACAAGACAAAAAAATAAAACTGCTTGGAGTAGTCAATTCTCGTTGGCAGCTAACATTTCCTGACTTTAGCACCATGACAGACAACAAAAAAGCACCAGTAGCTGAAGCCCTATTCTTTTGGACTTGGTTTGAGGCATTAGAGAATAGGTCCAACTGATAGAACCCGCTCCTAAGTCTTCCTTCCACTATTGCGTGCCTCGTTGCCTTGTCCTTGACAACATAGAGTAAATCATAAAATTCAACAGTCACAACATTATCCTTGATAAGCTTTGAGATGCTGATAAGATTCTTTTTCATCTGTGGTACATGTAAGAGGTCTTTGAGCATAAGTATTCTATTATTTGCTTTAATAAAGGTAGTTCCTATATGTCTAATAATAAGCTTAGAACCATTGCCTAGCATAATAGTCTCTTTACTTGTGTAGTTTTCCTTTAGAGTGAGATTAGCTAAGTCTGTTGTGATGTGGTTGCTTGCCCCACTGTCCAAGTACCAAGCAGGGTCTTGAACTGTTTAAGGTATGACGATTAAGGCCGTTGTTTCAGTTATCCTTGGTTGTTGAGAGGTGGAGGATGACAAACTATTTCAATATTTTGAGCTTCATCCTTATCATATGGATGGTAGTAAACAGCTGCTACATGTCTTGTTTTTTGACAAATCTGACAAATTGGTTTTGAGTCGGTATCATATCTACCTCTACCTCTTCCACAACCACCCCGTGAGTTTCCTTGAAAACTTCCTCGACTTGGCTGACTTGATTATGTTTGTTTTGACGGATTAATGTTCACATAATTTAAAGAGGCTTGATTAAGAGTAATTGTACCTTTTAAGGCTTGAAGACGATCTTGTCGTTGCTCAAAAGAGAGAAGTTGTAACTGGATTTCACTCTAGCTCATATTTTGGTTTCAAATCACATCGACAATAGGAGTATATTCTTCACCCAAACCAGATATCACATAGGAGATGAAACATCTCATATCCATTGGATATCCAGATAACTGCAGAGCATCAAAATACTTATTCATGAGTGAGAGGTATTCATACATCTTCATTGTTCCTTTTCTTGTTTGTCGTAACATTTGTCGATTGAAATCTTCCTGAGAACGTGATTGAACTCCAAAGTACTCCCGAAGAGAATCCCACAATTTCTTTGCATTATCACTATCCATAATTTGGGCTGCCACTTCTGGAGTCATTGAGTTGTACAACCATCCTACCGATAATTGATCAGCCGCAGCCCAAACATCATATCCAGGGTTAGGGACGAGCAAACCTTCTGGCTCATCTTCAGATGGTGGCACAATGATTGATAGTTCAGGGCTGAGAGTTGTTCCAGTTAGATGGCCTTCAAGTTTGTAACTCTTCAGTATGGAAAGAACTATATTTTGCCAAAGCAAAATATTTTTCCTATCTAATTTGATGGATGTTACTTGATTCAGAAGGTTAGTGAAGGAAGGAGTTCCAACAGAAGAGGTTCTAGATCTTACCTCAACTCCTTTTCCTTTGGATGAAGAGCTTGTGTTGGCGTTGGCCATGGTTTACTTTGATACCAAGTTTAGTTTCATAATTACAGTAGTAACAAAAGAAGACAAAGAAGAGTGCTGGCAGAAGATTTTTCTCATCCTACTATTAAGCCATCAAAGTCCTTTAAAAATAGAAGGGCTAAGAGAATATTACAAGCTAGCGTATCAGAGAAGTTAAACAATTCATAAATCAAGGAGGTTAGGTCACAGTAGACCAAAATAATGGATAAAGAAGTACATATAGGACCAATCACACCAATTACACAAGTAATTAATCAGAGAAATCAATAAAGACAAACAGTATGTGGCATATCATTGTGTCGTAACAGGTTTTCTCAAGCTTGACTGATTAGTGTTACACATAATATGGTTGCCGCCTCTATTTCCGTTTTTGGCCTTTTTTGTGTTGTTTGATTACTTTCTTTTTTCGGCTGCTTTGATTTCGGATGTTTCTCAATATCTCTGCTACCCACCCTATCTTCATCTTTACCTTCCATGGTTACGCTATTTTCACCCCTCATTTGGACAAATATTGAGTTAAGTGTTTACACAGGGACTATCCTCTAATTGTGAATTTTGATGATTTTTGTAATTGCCAAACTGTTGCCCCTTATTTTAGGGTGTTTTGGGTGTGCATATAAGAAGGTAACATTTCACTTTGATAGCAAAATTTTTTGGATTGGTGAAAAACAGTGAAGAGCAACTTGGAGTTGAAGGTTTTTGGCAAAGAATTGTGCATTTGACTTTACAAGGTAATCCTGAAACTCTTTGATTTTTACTTTTCAGTATGTTTGGCTTAGGTGGTGAGGATTGTAATGTAGGGGATTATGAGTCAGCCTCATCATCGGGCCCGAGGCCTAAAGGCCGGCCCAGGCCCAGGCCAAGCTCGATCCAAGCTCGATCCAAGGTCAACGTTTTGACCGGCCCGACCCAATCCAACCCTTCTATTAATTGGATTGGATATAGATATTCATTTTTTAATTTGGGCCGGCCTGTGGGCCAGCTCGTTTGAGCCATATTTGGATTGGCCCGTAAGGCCGGCCCAAAAGCCCGATCCAATATTTATTAATATTTATATTATATAATATTAATATATTGTTTTATTATTTATTTATTATAAAAAATAAATTAGATATGGTAGGCTACATGTAGGATCTTTTGTTTCCCCCTCTTGTACATATTACGAAGAGACTCTACCACTTCCCAATATCTCATTTAAATCATTGTTTTGAAACATATTACAAGGAACTCTCCAACTTCCCAAATTCAAAATTTAAAATTATTTTAAACATATCTAATATTTAGGTTGTAATTTTTAAAATTTTTTAATACAAAATTTTCTAATAAATATCAACCTTCTTTTCTTTTTCTTCACTCAAATTCTAATTCTAATTCTCAATCTCAAATCCTCTCAAGTTCCAATTCAGAGTGTTTAAATTTTCAATTTCTATGGTAAAAAGATATAAATTTAATTTTTAAAAATAAAAATATAATTTTTTAAAATAAGACAACTTAAATTTATAAAATATGACATAATAAAAATTATTAGTAAGATTATAAAAATAACAAAAAAAAATGTACCAAAAATTATATAAAAACACATATTCTAGAATTTAAAAATAAAAAACTTAGTTTGCAAATTATTTAAATTTTAAAATATAATAATTAAAAATATATTAATATACGGGCCGATCCAAGCCCGATCCAACTTTGGCCCATCAACTTAGGCCCATGGATTGGGCTATGAGCCTAGGTTTGAGTGGTTGGGTCGGGCTTGACTTGAGGCCCGTAGGGCTTGGGCCTGGGCCAAGATTGGGTCATTACTTCTTTGGGCTGGGAACCCAATGATGAGGCTGAATTATGAGTGGTGATAACTCTTCAAAAGTGAGTTATTCTAGTGTTTATTTGGGTGATTTTATGCAAAGAAATGTCAAAGTATGTCGAGTTTAGTTTGTAAATAGCCTACAAAATATTAGAAAATGGAATCCGAGCTAAAAGTGTTAGGTATTGAATGCTTTGGCTAAATATTGCACTATATGCTCTCATTTCTGGTGTAAATGCACAGGTTTGGAAGCAGAAGATTAAGCATGAAGAGAGTGCTAAGCCTATAGAAGAGTGAGTGAAGCATTTTTTAGACAGGGGAGATGAAAGCTGGAGCGAAGCAGAGCTAGAGCATGGATTCACCGCACAGTAATAGCCTAGACACAGGATTTACCATGTCCGTACAATTTCCAGCTGGTGCCCTAAAAATGGAACCCGATATAAAAGGGGTATGTTACCCTAGCCGCAACTCACAAATCCCAATAGGAGCACGTTTTTTCGAGCTGAAACGACAAAGAGGAGGATTCTCTCCATTTTTGGGACGGAAAAGCTGACGACAGAGGGGATATTCCACTGCAGTTTTGAGCTGTCATCTACTTCTTTTTCGGTTTTTCTGCTGTTCCCTAAGATGGGTTGTCTTCTCCCTTTACCCATTGTATTTTCTTTTTCATTTATGAGCTAAACCTCATTTCGAGGGAGATTCCCATGTAGTAACTACTATGAAACTGAACCTCTAGCTGCTATATTCGTTTTTTAATGAAGCTGTGTTTATTTCTTATATCTTATTGAGCATTGTTGGCCACTTTGTTCTGTATGCTAGCTTCTGTATTGACCTAAGAGGCCTTACGGTTTGCTGACTTGCTTCATTAGTGATTAGTATTTTTCTATAGTATTTGTGAATTCTCAATAATGGAATCCCCTAATCATGCCTAGAACTTGTTTTTATTGCTTGAAAACTTAACAACGAGAGTTGTGGGTATCCATGTTTGGGTGTCTCGGAAGGGAACTAAGTCGAGTTGCACATAAATGAATGTTATGAGCTAAAGGGTAGGTTGATAGGTCTGTGAATGCATGTTGAATCTCCCCCACTTTTCCATATCTGTTAACTCCCAATTTTCATATTCTGTGTTGGTTCTTCTTCTTGTTATCTGCTCTACGAAGTGTGTCTTCTGCTGAGATTTGTTGCTGCTTTGTTTATTTTATTTGTTTAAGTTATGAAAGAACACCTATATTTCTTTGTTTTACGCTTTTGGTATCTGTGAACATCGTTTGAAATATAATCTAAAGTCCCTGTAGATTCGACCTCGTTTTGTACTACAATCAACAATTTCGTGTATACTTGTACGTGTTGTTAGCATGGTTGTGTGGACGCAATAAGTGGCTAAGCCCATTGTGTCATGAATTACGAGATTTGGGCCTACCAACAATAAATTCTCCATTTATGGAGAGGTTCTCATTTCCTGTTTCACCTTTTGATGATTTGATTATGGGGAATGGTTCTGTTGGCCTTCTATCTGATTGTCAATAAATAAGTGGCTGGTCTTTTCTACCCCTGCCCTCCTACAAATTGGGTAAGAAAACTCGAGTTAACTCTTTGAACGAAGTTATTGATCGTTTTTTTAATTGCTGATATCAGGTGCTGGTCAGGCCAGCTAGGGTTAATGAAAATGCTGAACATTTGATTTCATCTCGAGCCCCTTGTAAGTCCATCCATGCACTAAAAGTGTCCACATGATCGAGTGAATCCTTGGTACCATCATACTGGTTCATGGTGGGCCATTTGAATTTAGAAGGTATGGCTACCGCCATGATGTTATTTGTAAAGGGGGTACCGGATTCCTCGTGGAAATTTCCTTCATTCGACACTTTGTCGGTGTGGCCATTAGGATTGGTAGGTATAGGAGCTTGTTGATTTATAGCTGGGTTCTGACGCCCATCATTGAGGAACGTGCGTAAGTCCGGATATTCTTGACTTACGTTTTCTCTTTGCCAGTTCCTTAGGAATTCCCTTAAATTGTAAGTTCTTACCCCATCTAGGTTAGAATATGACCATGCTGGGTGGCTTCTTCGCTTACTAGGAGACGAGTTGGGAGAGTTGACACTCTTAGGGGGATCTCTTAACCGATTAATTTCCTCTTAGGATTAATTTCTCAAATGGATTTGGAGGATGATTTGTTCGTGATTCATCTTCCACTTCCACCAGGGATATCCTTTTGCTGGGTCTCTAACAAGATGAATGTGGGCGGAAGAACTAGTGCAAGTTCCGAGATTTTCTTTTTGTTTTAAAAGAACTAGGACTTGGACCATATCTCCCTTTAGACCCTGCACATCTCAATTAATTTGCGTATACCGACTCCATTGACATCAGGGTATTTCTGACTTGTCCACAAAGTATGTGGTGATTGTAAAATTTTTGTTTGCTTCCCTTGTACCCTGGATAGGGTGCGAGAAGCTGGGTTGTGGTCCTCCTAGACTCGGGGGGAATAGGTGAATATCCTTGTCCCGAGGCCGGGTTGTCTTCTTGGATCGTGTGACTATGGTTAGGATCCATGTGTATAGTGAATTGACAGTCATCCCCACAGACGGCGCCAACTATTGAATCACTTTTTGGGGAGCCCGGTCGGGTCAAGAAGATGAATTTTGCAAAACCGATTGGGCCGACCGTTAAAGGTTATAAAGGTCAGGTATATACCAAATCTCCATGAAACCTGTGATTAAAAGGAAATTATAAAGCTAACACCTGTGTGGTGTTAGCCAACCACACTCCGATTAAAGAGATGGATAAGGAGATGTATTTGGCTGATTTCACTTACCTTGAAGGGTTGCTCCTCTCCCATATTTATAGGAGGAAGGTCATTTGTTAAGTTACATCTACGGTAGATAGCACTATCACATAGATCATGGCTGCAATAAGATGCTGGCCGCGCTAAAGTGTCGCAGCGCTATAGTTAGTTGCACTATTTTAGTGCGCGACTGCACTATAATAGTGCACGATCCTTCCTTGGCACACGGGCTATAATAACATATCTTCCCTATTTTTTATTGGTACATGGGCTGCAACACATAGCTATTTTAGTGCTGCACCATTTTATATTTCTTCCTTTGGCCCAACTTAGCACAAAAACATTGCATTCCTTATGTGGGTCCCAACATTTCTAATAACTAAATCTTTGATATGAACACGAGTCAAATTTGATTTCAGAGTTTAAGTTCAACAATTACTACAATAGTTAATATAACAAAATAACCAGTCACCGAGCTATTAATTAGTGAATTTCAATCTATAAATCATTTCGATCTGCTTGGCATATAAGCTTACTCAATCCATTCTCGACGTTGATCACACTATTTCGGCAACTTTTCGATAGCTTTTAGGCTTTCTTTCATTTTTCTTCTTCCTCCACCATTTCTTCCCTCTCTTTCTTTCTTTCTTCTTATTCTTATTCTTTTTTTTTTTTACCATTCTCTTCCCATTTCTCTCTCCACCTTATCTTCTTTCTTTTCCTTTTTTTTTCATTTTTTATAAAGAAACTTCTCAGGGAAGTTTTGTGCCCCACTTTATTTTCTCTCTTTTTTTTTTTCAATAAAAAAAAAGAATAAATTGAGAGAAGAAGGTTACGATATGCTTTAACTTCATATATAGAATTTCAAAGAAGAATAATTTAGAGTGTTTTTTTTTTACCGGTGAGTTTAAGCAAAATTATTATATAATAGCTAATTTTATGCATTAATTAATTGCTCATTTTATGCATTAATTAATTGCTCCACATGCATGGGAGGGAAATTTCTTAAAAGATTCACATCAGCAACATGTCGACCTGAATCATAGTTTTTTTTCATTTAATTTTAGATGTTTGATTTTTAGAAATAGTTTGACGAATACTTTTTATTTATCACTTCAACCTAATTATTATCTGTCTTTTTTTTCAAATTTAAATTTACACAATTTCCAAAATTGTTTCTTAATCACTCATCAATTTCTCTTTCTTTTCCATCAAATTTATACCATTTTCAAAACTCTTTTTCAATCACTTAAATTACTTTTATTTTATTTTAAAATTTTTATTATTTCTTACCAATAATAAATATTCAATTCACTCTCACTTTTTCCGATAAATCTCAAATTTCCAAATTCTTTTTTCTTTTTAATATTCTTCACAGAGTTTCCTCTCTTAGATTTTGTTCACACCTCAATTTCAAATTCTCACCACTTTCTTATAGTGCCCTCCAATTCTCATTTATTTATTTCTTGCATAAATTAAAAGTCAAAATTATATTCCAATCTTTCTTATTTTCTTAATTAAATTTTAGAGTTCGTTATCTTCGTTCTTATATTTCAATCTTTATTTTTTAAATTTTAATGATGCAATTATTATTTTTCAATTCTTAAATATTTGTTTATTATATTACCAATTTATTAAGTAATTTTAATTTCGTTTAGTAATTTATTTAGTTGTGATTATTAAAAATCATACTATTAATTATTATTATTCTCATTTTAGGTATTCTAAATTATTGTTATTAATTCCCTAGGGGTGCATCTAACTTATTTTATATGTGCTTAATTGGTCTTATCAAGTCATTATTAGTTTTGTACTAAAAAAAGTCATTATTAGTTTATAATTCTTAATTTTCATGATTTTGTTTCAAAACTTTTATTTCATAGGTATATATTACTTATATTTTTATATATCATGATTAAAAGTTATCAATTATAGCCTAAGTATGCTACAATTAAAGTTTTACGTACTAATTCAAACAACTTTTATCAATTTCCACAGCTTTCATGTTTTTCCAAGAAATTTTTATTGAAGTTTGACATTTTTGTAAAATCGAGACCTCGACATCAATATTTTAAACTTTTGCTAAGACTAAAGTACAATTTAACAAAATGGAAAGTTTATGGGAAAATTGATAAAACTTGCCAAATTTAAAAGTAACAATATTTAATTAAAAATCTATTTTTTTGCTCTCCAAAGAGTCACCGTTCAAAGACCAATTACAAGTCCAAGCAGGAATGTCCATTTTATCCATAGGAATTGGGAAGGGAGGGGGAAGAGTTTCACCGGGACAATATGTTCTCCATGTAAATAGAGTTTTATAATTGGAAATTATGTAACAAATAGAAATTTCTCTAAAAAATTATTTAGTTGAAAAATAATTTTTTTAAAAAAATAAACGAGAGTAATTATCTATCGGGAATCCGATCCCCACAAATTTCTGGTGGAGAATCCCTGCCTCAATCCCTACAAAATTTCAAAAATTTCGCAAGGATGAAGAATTAAATGAGGTGGGGATGGAGATGAAAAAAAATCCTTCCTCATCCCCGTCCATTCCCTATCCTCTCTATAAAAACATCTATATAAAACCAAACAAGGTTGTTTCAAGTTCAACAATATTCCAAAAGGGTTGCGATTATTTTAGTTTACTTTGTTGGAAAATGGGAGTGTATGGTTGTTTGTATATTTATAAATTAATTTTTTTTCATATTTCTAAATCTTTAATGGACGGGAGATTCGAATCTTTAATTTTTATTGGTTGAATATATATGTGACTGAACAATATTCAGACTGTCATTAATATTATTACTTAAATATCGATATATAAAGGTAAATTAGACTTATACATGATGATTTAGCTAGTACGATATTGGACAAAAGAGTAAATCTAAATCTATCGGATAAAATGAAAGGGTAATAACAAAATCCGTACATGAATTATTACAAAAATATAACCTAAACAAATAATTTCAAATATAGCTTATATTAATGACCACAATAAATTAGTGATTACACAAAACTAAAATATATAAAATGGTCGGTACTTTTATGGTCGGTTTGTTTTTTCATGATTTCAAATAAATGATTTCCATTATTTGTTATCACCGACAATAATATTATTTCAAATCATATTTTTAGGTAAAAAGAAACTTCGTATACTAAAACATTTAGGACCCGTTTTGATAACCATTTTACCTTTTGGTTTTTCTTATTTTTAGTTTTTGATTTTTGATTTTCTGTTTTTAAAAAACAAAAACCATATACGTTTGATAATCATTTTTTGTTTTTAAAAAATAAAAAACTAAAGCATGTTTGATAACCATTTTTAGTTTTTTGTTTTTAAAAAGTTAGAAAATTGAAAATACAGAAAATTTTATGTAGAGTAGAGATCACAATGGTGTGAGTGCAAGTGAGAATGCTCTCCCCCATTCTCGGGCTCGTGAAAATTTTTAGTCTCCGTCTCCACCTAGTTCTTGGGTCCGAGAGATGTTCTCGAGAAAAATTATCGGTTCTATAATTGTTTTTAATTATTTTTAGAATTTAAGTATAAAAAACGTGTAATAAATATATATTAATTATTTAAAAATGGAATCGGGGACAGGGACGAGATCAGGACATGCATTTTCTATTTTTGGGACCCGACTCTGTGGAAATTTTTGTCTTTTCCTAATGTAGAGACATGAAAATAGAGATGTAAATAAATTTTTGGAAGATAAATTTTAGAGAGATAAATAAAAATATTTAGAAAATAAATAGTGAAACAAAAATTAGACAAAAAGAGAAAAAATTTTGGAGAAAAAAATAAAGTTGAGAGGAAAAGATATGTTAAAAAAAAATATAAAAGAGTAGAAAAATTAGAGCGAAAATTAGAGATAAAAACAAAATTCAAAATATAATTTTCGCAAATAACAATCCCAAGTACTCGATTTTTTCAAAATAATATAATGTGTTTTGTAAAGAAGTTTGATATCTGTATCTCATGTCTTTAATGTTTTTTAAAGTTTTAAATATATTAAATAATCATCATATTCGAAAATAATTTACAGTGTTTGGAAGGGTTCTTTAAAAATATTTTTTTAAATAGAATTATTCTTTCGACGAATCATTTTAGAATAACTAGTGTATTACCATGTGCACGTATAAATTTTTTTTAATTATAAGGTAACTTAAATTTTATATAATTTCACGTAAAATATTTTAAGTATAATTATTTTAAAAAATAATTAAGATTAATTTTTATATATATTTATTATTATTGACAGCTAATTACTAATAATAAAATGTATTATTTATAATTATTTTTTAAATATACTATTTATAATTAATTGTTAATGATATATTTTGTAAATAAATAAATTAAAAGTAAAGGAAAAAATTATATATTAATAAAAAAGTAAATAGGTATTTTAATATTTTATTTTTGAATTATTTGGTCCTTTATTTTATTTTTTTAATATTTTGTTTGTTTATTAAATATTTATTTAGGACTGACATTTTGTTATATATGTTGAATTTTTTAGCTAAATATAAATTATTTTATTGATTTAATTTTATATTATAATTAAAATTATTAAAGAAAAACTCTTCAAATTATTATTAGAAAATAAAATGACCAAAAGTTTTATATTCCACCTTTTACGATTCTATACAAATTATTGTTTATAATTAATTTATTAATTAAACATTTTTTTTATATATTGACTTCTATGATTGTTTTTTTTTTTCAACAATAAGAACATGAGCTTGTAATTATCTATATTTTAAACAAGTATTCTAAATAAAATTGCTAAAAAAAAACATTCCAAATAAAAAAAAATACACTAAACAATAAAAAACATTAGTAACAAAAAAAAAATCCAAATCCTAAACTAAATAAAATGGCTAAAAAAAGAATCATTCCAAATAAAAAACACACTAATTAGAAAAATAACAATAGTAACAAAAAAAATCCAAGTACTTACTATACACTCATCTTTTAGAGTAAATATGCTCACATTGCTTGACAGATACTATTATTCAACTTTGTAAAATTGTGGAATGGTAATGTCACAAACCTAGTATTCGAGATATGTAGATTCAACATATGCCTCTCTTGCAACTTGATGAATATGTCACAAATATCTCTAGATGTTTTCAAGATTGAATCATCTTTGAGAGATGTTTCAAGGAACTAAGAATAAAAAAGTATTGAAACTTGTGAAAAACATGTAGAAGAAAGCCTATTTTTATAGTAGTAGAGGATAAAACGTTACAAAAGCTTTTCAAATTCTAAAACTCTTGAAATTCTAGTATGAATTTTATTTAAAGAAAAAATTAATTTTATGTTGTTGGAAAACTTTTTGCATTCTAACCTTTTATATTTCATGCATTTATAGTATTGATAATTAATAATTAATTTAATATTTGTAATAATATATTAATGGCGTAATTTGTAAATTTGTAAAGTTAGTAAAGGGCAAAAGTGTCCAAAAATGTTTTTCCTACATCCTACATTTTTAATATAGTATAGATATAGATATAGATTACTAGTTTAGAGTGTATTTTTAAAGTGGTTTTTGGATAATTAAATATGCTTTTTAAAAATTTTCAGTGTTTTTTTACAAATAAAATATTTTTTAAAAATGGAATTGTTTTAAAATATAATTTTCAGAAAACACTTTAGTGAAAAAAATAAGTGATGATTATTAAAAAATATTAAAAAATACCAAATTCACTCTTAATAGCATATTCGAATTCTCACATCGTGTTTACGTGTAATAATTATATATAATTTATATTTTAGCATAAAAAGTATTTAATATCACCCTTTCAAAGGAAAGAAAACGTTTAATGTCAAATTTAAGAGAAAGTTATTAAAAATATAAAAATAATTATAAATAAAGTTATATCTTGATTTCTTAGTTTTTCCCAATTCTTTTTAAAATAAAATATTAAAATAGAAAACCCAAAATGACTATCAACCAAACTCTAAAATAGACTATGCTCAAAGTTTACGGGGTAGAATGATTATTTTAAAGCTTAAAATATATTTTAGTCTTTAATATTTAAATATTTTTTCAATATAATCCGTTTACATCTTAACATTTATCAATTATATCTTCGTATAAATGAATGTTAAAATTGGTTAAAGATAAATTTGCAGATTACTAAAATTTAGATAATAAAAAAAATTTGAGAGAAAAAAATAAAATTTCATTAAATCAACGGAGATGTCACCTGAGCTACAATAGGTTCAAGCACATTCATTTTAGCTTTAGGGATTTGAGAAGTCCACAACGTGCCTACATCAGAAGACGCCGCAGTAGAAGCCATAATATGAGCGACAGTATTCGCTGCTCTCACGACATGCTTGAAGGAAGCTTCAAAAGAGGAGGAGAAAAATTTGTTTGGTCACACTACATTCGACTTTTGTCACTAGAAGGGAAAAAAAGAAACTTCGAAAATGAACTTGTTCCCATCCAATAGTCAAGACCTTTAAGATTAAATAGCCATTTATTTTTGTCTATATATTCTTTCATCATTTGCTAATTTTCGTCTCTTTAGTTTCAAAATGTATATCTTAGTTCCTATATTTAAAAAAAGTGAATATTTTGGTGATTTCTATTTTCATTTTGATCAATATATTTCAACCAAAATTTTAGCACCGCGCTTCACTCACTAATTTGATTGAAATGTAGCTATAAATTTAGATTGAAAGATTACACGATGTATAAAATTTTATAAAACCAAAATGATAATGTTTTTGTAGTAGAACAAGTGAGAGTTGGGGAATTCGAACTCATAACCTCCCCGTCAGGAACATGCACTAATTACTTTTAGGCTCATGTCGATAAAGCGTTGGTATTTTAAAAGAAAAGAGGCTAAATTAAAGGAAGTCTTAAAGAATAAAGTAATATTTAAACCTAAAAAATATCACACCAAACAAACCATTTAGGAATTGAATTGTATTCAAGAATTATTTGGAGTCCGCGTCCGTACAAATGAGACGAGGTTAAAAGGTCTTGCTGGTCCTCCGTTTATTCTCGCCGGTCACTCTCAGTCTTTTCTTTTCGCTTGTCTATTTGCTTCATTTCCGGCGTCTCACACCGCGATAGCCTGCCGTCTTCCTTCGCCGGCTTCACTTTTTCCGACATTGGATTCCGTTTCCGGCGACAATCGCTCAAGTACTACTGTAACTCTCTCTGTATCCACTCTCTATCGTGCAATCACGGAGTGTCTTTTTTCTCCCAGTGTTTTGGTTTCTTGGTTCCCTTAGCATGGAAGCATCTGTGATTTCTTGGGCATTTCATCGTTTTAATGGATTTCTTTACAACCTTGTATGTTTCGATCAAGTTTTGTTTGAGTGTTTGAAAACCTGAGGCGAAAGAAAGCGAAATCTCATATGTAATGGAAGCCTGTGTGGATTTTATGTTATTCTGAGAATCTATTCCCGTTCCGCGGGCTGCATGGCTTTCGATTCTCGGAATCATCTTTTATTGTCTTTTTTCTTTTTTGCCCTTGCTTCTGGACTCTGTTGACAGATTATATTTTCTTGTTCGCCGTTAACTCAGGAATCCGAAATGCATTTTTCGGCGTCATTTATTATTACTTGAATGTGTTAGCTCTTGATCCTTGACCTCGAACGTGTTTTAGGTTTCTAATATTTATTGTTCATTATTATTTTTCTTTTTGTGCGCCTGGTTTAATATCTGCTTCATCTTGTTAATGGCTGGAAAAGTTATTTTGGGACTTCAGCCAAGGATCGTGTGGTTTCGTATGCGTCTTTTGCTGTCACTGCTTATAGAAAAATTTGTCTGATTGAGTTTCATTTGTACAATATTGTACAGGTTGCATAAAAAATGAGTTCAACCAGAGGGCGTGGGAAGCCTTTAAATCCAGGCACCAATAAGAGCAATGTTTCTGGGATTTCTACCACTACAGTAGATCATTTGAGTCGGGGTGTAGCCGATGTTAGCCTGGATCCTGGACAGGCAGATGGTGATTGGGAAGTTTATGCTAAAAAGTCCAGGAGAGCTGGCCCGAATGCATCTAAACAATGGGGTGCCCCGAATTCTAGTCCCAAATCAACAGAGGTGGCTCAGACGTCTGGCACACGCAATGGTGGTGGTGGACGAGGAAAGGCGTCTGGTAAGAGTTGGCAAGCTCAATCCGCTAGGACGATGGCTGGAAGAGGGATCCAACCCAGGGCTTCAGAGAGTAGTTATAGGACTTCACCGCCTGTTATTCGCCCTCCCCTGGAGAATGGCTGGAATTGGCCATCTAGGGCGGGTGCCAGTCAAAATAAGGTTTTGGAAGATGCCCAACATCAAGATGAACATAACTCAAACTCATATCTGAGTGATGAGAATGACGATAATGACAATATTGACGATAATGATGATGATTCTGATGATCTTGAGGATAGTGATGATGATGTGTTAAGTGACGAGTTTGATTCCGATGCGAGTCAAAAGAGCTTTGAAACTCGAAAGAAGACTAGATGGTTTAAGAAGTTCTTTGAGATTTTGGATAGTTTGACGGTTGAGGAAATTAATGAACCTGCCAGGCAGTGGCATTGTCCAGCATGCCAAGGAGGCCCTGGTGCCATTGACTGGTACCGTGGCCTGCAACCCTTGGTGACACATGCCAAAACAAAAGGATCTAAAAGGGTGAAGCTGCATAGAGAGCTAGCAGAACTTCTGGACGAGGAATTGCAGCGGAAGGGAGCATCTATTGTTCCTGCAGGGGAACAATTTGGTAAATGGAAAGGTTTGAAAGATGAGGAGAAAGACCACGAGATAGTTTGGCCTCCTATGGTTATTGTTATGAATACAAAGCTTGAGCAGGATGATAATGACAAGGTATGTTTTCTTATCAGATGCTTGAAGAAAGGACAGATTAGTGAATTAAGTTTCCAATGCAGTTGTTATCTTATATGCTATTATACTTGTTACCCGAGCTGGTTGTCATTCTTTTCCCACTTTCCCTGTCGTGATGATTGCAGTGGACCGGCATGGGAAACCAGGAACTTCTTGAGTACTTCAGTTCATATCCTGCTACAAAGGCTCGACACTCATATGGTCCCCAGGGGCATCGTGGGATGAGTGTTTTAATCTTTGAGACCTCAGCAAGGGGTTATTTTGAGGCTGATCGTCTGCACAAGCATTTCATTGAGCAAGGAACAGATAGAAATGCTTGGGATCGTAGGAGGGTTTTGTTCTATCCAGGCGGGAAACGCCAACTTTATGGTTTTATGGCGACAAAAGAAGACCTTGACTTTTTTAACCAACATATGCAAGGTTTCATCTCTCATCTTTGTTACTGTCTGTTACTGTCTTTATAGATCATTTTAAGTCTTCGAGTCTTTTTATTTTCATGGAATGTGCTATTGCAATTACGTTATGAAGTTCTATTTCAACTGTGATCTTTAAAATTATTCAATAGGCAAATCTAAGATGAAGTTTGAGATGAAATCATACCAAGAGATGGTGGTAAACCAGATGAAGCAAATGAGCGAGGACAACCAGCAGCTTATCTGGTTGAAGAACAAGGTCGTAAAAGAAAGAAACAAGGCAAAGACCTACCAAGAATCTCTTGATATAGTCAGTGCAAAGCTCCGCAAAACAAAAGAGGAAAATAGGATTGTGAGACAGAGAACCCTCATGCAACATGAAGAAAACAAAGAAGAGGTATGCCTTTTCAACTGGGAGTCTTAGAGATTAAAATAGGTTTCAGTAAGAGGTCTATATGTTCTTGAATCTTGAACATGGTATGTATTATATGCGGTAGTTTTGATCGTCATATATAAACTTGATGTCACTTCTAAATCACTCTCTCTTGACTGCAATCAGTATTCTTATATGTTTCACTGACACATGATCACTGCATACATATTTATTCTTGAAACCCCTGTGAATGTTGTCCCTTATGTGCGTGTTTTCAAGAACTATTGATGATAAGATTCTTGAGTAATCTGCATGTTCTCGTATCAAGAAAAGGTAATATATGTCTGTTCTTTGTGACTAATGAGAGTTTTTTTTGTCCTGCTTATGAAGATGGAATTGCAAGAGCAATTTTTTAAAGAACAAATCAAACTCTTGCACGCCACGAGAGATGAAAAAGAAGATAATTTCGAAAGGCTGCAGCAAGAGAAACGCGAGGAGGTAAAGCAAACAAATGTAAGGCAATCGAATGCTGATGAATACAGAAGCAGGTACGTTCTTGTGTTGTGATATATTGGATTTCGAGAACACTATGCTGCGAGAAACTTCGTAGTTTTACTTGATGCTTTTTAATTTCTGGCTTAGGGCGGAGGACGTTGCTAAGTTCATTAAGTTTCAAGATGAAGAGATGGAAGATTTTGTAGCAGAGAGGGAAGAGCTAATAAAAAACCATGAAGAGAAGATAGCAGAAATGAAACGACGACACTGGGAGGAAGAAGTTGAGCTCGAGAAAGAGTTCAATGCAGAATTAACTCGGCTGATGGAGAAGTATTCGCCTCATGGTTCAAAAGATGCAAAAGAGCAGTCAAGTTGAGGGTTGGGTCGGGTCAAGGCTACGGTGAAAAGTGAAGATACTGGTTTATAGGGTGATAGTACTCTGCAACTATTAACAGCGTCTACTGGGGTGAGTTGTTCCATTCCTCTCTCCTCACTTTTCTTATGCTTATCTCATACAATGCTAGCTCAAAGTATACAAAAACAATTGAACCTTGTTTTATCCTCCCTTCTTTTGTGCTGTTATCGTTGCGGTTTCTGATTATATGATGACTCTACAACTGTGGTATATAACCGTATCGAGCTACTTGCTTTGCCTGACCACGTCGAGCTACTTGCTCGACAGTGGCATACTGTGTTGATCTGCTTGATGTTTGGTTGCTTGTTGGGGAGTCTCAATCCACTCTCTTCGAAGTAGGGTCGAGATACTCTTCCCACTTAAACTTGTCATCTTTAAACTTGTCATCGAGCACTCAAGTTTTGCTATTTATGGATGTGTCATATAGGCTATCTTGATTTATAATTGAGTTGATTATTTTAGGTAACATATCTCAATAGGGTAGGTTTAAAAATGGTTTTCTATTTTTATTTTTCCATTTAAAAACATCTTTTCAGTAGAAAATCTTATTTGGTAGAATAATTTATTTGAAAACAAAATAAAGAGATTAAAATATAAATTTGCTGGTTTGTTTTTCTTTTAATGCTTTCTGAATTAATTGTTGTTAGGTAATAGTTAACTATTTTCAGAAGAAACTTGCTTAAAGATGGGTTGCTTGTTACGATTGAATTTCCATTCTTTTAATTTAAGCCATTATCTTTTTGAACTTGGAATATAACTCCATTTTTATTACTACAATTACTCAAAAAAGAAAAATAAAGAACTTGTAGTTGGTATAATTTATAACAAATGAATAATTCATGTAATTTATTTAATAGATTATCTATTTTGCATTTATTTTTCTTGACTCATAAAGGAGCTCATTTTTTGAAATAAGGCGAGAGTTTTTAAACAACTTTTCAACACCTTTTTTCAACAATTTAAAAAGTTTTGAATAAAGTTTTGAAATTTTATTGTCGTCTGTTTAATTTCTATATTTATGTAAAAAAAAAACATATTTTGCTTACTTCAGTTTCTGTTTTTTTTTTAAATAAAGTGTAAAGTTATAAATAAAATAAATAAATTTGAATTTGCAGTAAGAAATAATTTAGACTATACTTGTTATTTGACTTGTTTTCGTTTTTTAAATTGTGATTTGGGATTAGGTTGATTAATGTTTTAATTATATTCTATTAGTATAGATAAGTCACTGGCTATTAATGAGAGGGATACTGAGATAATAAAAGCATGGTTAAGATCATATCTCTTTATCAATAAATATAATTTTCAACACTTGGATTAATATTGTTTGTATGTATCTCTATCATTCTTTTTCAAATTATTATAACTTGATAACCTTTATTTTTTGACGGTGTCATATATGACAAATAAGTCAAATTAATTGTAAATATACCAACATCATTATAAATTTACAAATATAGCAACAAAAAAGAAAAATTCGCACGACGTATTGAATAATAAAATAAATTCTAAAATAAATCTAGTTACAATCTTAATAAAATAAGCTAAAACTGTTTTTGTTTTTCTTATAGTTGTAAAGGAAGTAAAAGGTTGATTTCATACATTTATTAACTTCTTTATTGTGCATTTAATTTTTTATTCACTCAAAGTTAAATTTTCATCATTTATATTTTGTTTACTAAAAATTTTAATGAATACTTAATATGATCTTTAGTATTGACCGACTTATCAAATAAAAAAAATGTATACTCTCAAATTTTCACTCTCATTAAAGTAAATGATACTTTTTATTATTTTTTTAATTTCCTAGACTCGATGTGGTGTAGCTTACGTTAGTATATCCCAATTCGTTATCTGGGCTAAGCAACATAGTCTTCAGTGTAGGACTCGAACGCAAGACTTTATGGTAGGTGATGCCACAAGGCTCCATATATTTGTCATTGAGCAATACTTCAATTATGCTTGATAACTCCCTTATTCTCAAGGTGAACCCTAGAATAACCCAATAATTAATTGACGAACCAACTTCAAGAACGTTAAACAGATTTTACTTGGAAAAATATGATCAAAGATCAAGAATAAAGGAGAATTTGTTCTTATATTCAAGATTTTGAACTGCCTACAACCTAATTGATTAAACTAGATTGAAAGTTCTAAAATATGCATTCCAACACAAGAATACAAAGAAAGCTTAAAGCTTGAGAGAGATTAAATTCAATCTAAAATTTCATTCAAATGTTGTGTTTGAAAAGCAAACGAGAATACAAAGAAAGCTTAAAGCTTGAGAGAGATTAAATTCAATCTAAAATTTCATTCAAATGTTGTGTTTGAAAAGCAAACGTACATTCATGTTTATAGTAATTGAAAAGACAAATGAAAAAACATAACTTTGCACCTAATTAGTCCAAATTCAGTCACCACCCCTTCAAATCCATTCATGAACCCTTTTAAATGCAAATTCATGGATTTGAAATATACATAATGCACTAAATATGTGAATGAATTTGGATTTTCATATTCATGAAATTTCTTGGAGGACAAGATGATTTTTCAAGCTTGAAGGGATGAGCTAAAGCAAGCTTAGTGGTAATTGGCATATGCCTCCAACTATGAGATTGAGATTTCAAGTCTTTAGATATTGTATAACCAAATATAATAAATTTTAAATTAATTTACTAAAGTAAAGATTTATTTTTCAAATTTTAACATTTTAAATGACTATTTATGATTCTGACTTTTTGATTAATGAGTATTAAATAAAAAATGAGCTAAAAAAGAATCTTTAATTGGTATAGAACAATTTTATTTAAAATTAAAAAAATCTTTAAAGCTAAGTTAAAATATTTTCAATGACTAATTAATAAAATATTTAATTTAAATTCAGAATATATTTCTCTCAAATTTATTCTCATTAAACTTAATATAATAAAGTAGAAGTAAAGAGTAATGCATTATACTTGTTTGGGGAAGAGAATATCCTGGACACGTGGAGGACCCCTATTGGTGCTCCAAGATGACTCATGAGTCATGCCCAGCTCGGACCGCCGAGATCACCACCACTAGCGTTGACAGATGCTAAGTATGAGGGCCGAGGTGAACCTGGCCGAGGTCCGACCTACCGGGAAGCTCGGTAGGGGCCGATGTGAGCTACTGTCAGCGGCGTGATTATCGGGTGTAACCGTCGGTCCCGAGATTACCGGGTGTAACCGACGGTCCCGAGATTACCGGGTGTAACCGTCGCGAGATTAGCGGGACTACCACTCATAAGTAGAGGACCTCACTCCACGATCAGGTAGGATGATTTTCTGACCTCGAACTAAACTGGGAATCCGACCTATACTGACTTGATCGTCGGAGTGCTCACCTTTTTGTGCAGGTCCGCCCAAGTATTCAGATCGGTCCGGAGGCCGAGTTCGAGTTGCAATCTGAAATACACTGTTGTGCATATCCTTGCATAAACATTTGGCGCCGTCTGTGGGAACGACAATCTAAGTCATCCCAATTCTTTTAAATCAACACGCAAGCGAAAATGGTTCAACCCGCAAACTCGACCAATACGGCAGATCGAAGGACCCTAGCTGCCAGCGATGCCCACCAGAGGGAGGTCGGAGCAGCAGTGGTAGAGGGCCAAGGTCACGACGGCCTAGCAACAGAACCCCTCCGCAGGTCGGCACGAATCACCGCGCCTTTTCTACCACCTGCGCACCCCCAAGAACATCCAAGGCCACCCGTGGCCGAGGTGGAACCTCTAAGAAGGGTGCCCGGGGTCCAGCCCCGGCCCCGACAAGTGAGAACTTGGACGCACTCCAGAGAGAAATGGAGGCAATGCGCACGAAAATGCGGTCCATGGAGGAAATGTATAACGAAATGATAATAGTTGCAGGCGCGGGGTCCCGATCTGAGAACCGAGTGACGCGCGTTGGCATATGCGAGCAAAGGGGTTCCCACCTCGGCCCAGTCGAGGAGGAACATCCCGAAGAGAACGAGAGCGAGGGACACACTCGCCAGAGAGGAGACCTCCGTGAACACCTCAACAGAAAGAGAGGCTCATCTCTCCGAAAAGGACAGTCACCATCCCGCTCACACAGGAGCTCCAACCAGCAGGCTGAATCCTCTCGCAACCCAGCAACTCCTGCAGGAGTGATTACAAGGGAGGAGTTCGACCAGCTGAGGGGCCAGCTCGACGCTCAGGTGGAGGCCTTAAAGGCCAAATGTGAGCAGAAAGAAGGTCCACTGAATGATGGCGACTTGGGAGAATCGCCCTTCACCTCGGACGTTTTGGAAGCACCGATCCCTCCGAAGTTCAAAGCTCCTACCGTGAAGCCTTATGATGGGTCGAAGGACCCCAAGGATTATGTTGAGGTCTTCGAAGGCCTCATAGATTTCCAAGCGGCATCAGACGCAATTAAATGCCGCGCCTTTCAGATCGCGCTTATTGGCAGCGCGCAATTGTGGTATCGGAGACTGCCAGCCAGGACGATCTCGACCTACTCTCAGCTGAGAAGGGAGTTCCTCGCCCAGTTCTCTTATCGGCATTATGACAAAAAGACAGCGACCCATCTCGCCACCATCAGACAGAAGGAGGGTGAGACGCTGCGAGAATATGTCACCAGATTCCAGGAGGAGCAATTGAAGGTCGCACACTGCTCCGATGACTCGGCCATGTGCTATTTTCTCACCGGTCTAGCCGACGAAGCCCTCACGGTGAAACTTGGAGAGGAGGCCCCGGCCACCTTCGCCGAGGTGCTTCAGAAGGCGAAGAAAGTCATCGATGGACAGGAGCTCCTCCGAACCAAAACCGGCCGACTAGAACGAAAGATCGGCCGGTGCAGAAGTGGAAAAGATATAGAAAAGGCAGATCCCAAGTCCAAGGACAAGGGATCCCTTTCCAGCGGCCGAGCTGAGTGTCGAAGGGCGGAGAACGGATCTACCAGGAGCCGACCTTACGAACGCTTCACCCCGACCACGATTCAAATTCTCGAGATCCTAACGAACATCGAGGAGTCTGGAATGGAAAAACTACTCAAGCGTCCTGAGAAGCTTCGGGGAGCCCCAGAGAGGCGCAGCAAGGACAAGTATTGCCGCTTCCATCGGGAGCACGACCATAACACGTCGGACTGCTGGGAGTTGAAACGCCAAATTGAGGATCTAATTCAAGATGACTACTTCAAGAAATTTGTGGGAAAGCCCAGGACCAGCTCGACAGAGAAAAAGAAAGAGCGGAAGCGTTCGAGGACGCCGCCCCGACGCACTCACCGACCTGCGGTCATCAATACCATTTTCGGAGGGCCAAGCGGGGGTCAGTCCGGACATAAAAGAAAGGAGTTAGCTCGTGCAGCCAGGCACGAGGTGTGCATCATCAGGGAGCAGAGGCCGACCTGCCCAATCACCTTCGACGGTGCCGACTTGGAGGAGGTCCACCTGCCCCACAATGATGCACTTGTGATCGCTCCCTTGATTGATCATGTGGTGGTCAGGAGGGTGCTGGTAGACGGAGGCGCATCTACTAACATCCTATCCTTACCAACCTACCTCGCCCTAGGATGGACGAGGTCGCAATTGAAGAAAAGCCCGACACCGCTGGTTGGGTTCTCTGGAGAATCGGTCATCCCAGAGGGTTGCATCGACTTGCCGGTCACGCTTGGGCAGGACCAAACTCAGGTCACCTAAATGGCCGAGTTCGTGGTAATTGACGTAGATCGGCCTATAACGCCATCTTTGGGAGACCCATCATCCATTCATTTCGGGCCCTTTCCTCGACACTTCATCAAGTTTTGAAGTATTCCACCCCCAATGGCGTGGGCACGGTCCGAGGAGAACAGACCGCTTCAAGGGAGTGCTATGCCTCCGCACTCAAAGGCTCATTGGTCTGCGCCCTTGAAACTCTCGCCAGTAGGGATGGGACGCTCGAGTTCAAGGCCGACCTACCGAGGAGAGAGTTTGCCGCACCTGCTAAGGAGCTCGAGCTTGTTCCTCTGCTTAGTCCCTAGAAGCACGTAAGCATAGGAACCAAGCTGGGGGCCACCGACAGAGAGGAGCTAATCCACTTCCTCAGATCCAACTCGGACGTCTTTGCGTGGTCCCATGAAGACATGCCTGGCATTGACCCGCAAATTATGACGCATCGCCTCAGCATAGATCCATCATTCCGACCTGTAAAACAAAAAAGAAGACCTATAAACAAGGAAAGTAGTGATGTAATTGTTGAGGAAGTTAGCAAACTTTTGAAAGCTAAATACATAAGAGAAATTTCGTATCCCGAGTGGCTCTCCAATGTTGTATTAGTTAAAAAATCTAACGGAAAGTGGAGAATGTGCGTAGACTTTACGAACTTAAATAAGGCATGCCCGAAAGATTGCTTTCCACTGCCGAGGATTGATCAGCTCGTGGACGCCACAGTCGGGCACGAACTGCTCACTTTCATGGATGCCTACTCTGGGTACAACCAAATCAAGATGCATGTCCCGGATCAAGATCATACCGCATTCATAACGGACCAAGGTCTGTACTGTTACAAGGTCATGCCCTTCGGTTTAAAGAACGTAGGAGCGACCTACCAGAGAATGGTGAACAAAATGTTCGCCAAGAAGATCGGCCGGAATATGGAAGTGTATGTGGACGACATGCTTGTCAAGAGCAAGCAGTCTAAGTCGCATCTCTCCGATATGACCGAAGCCTTTGAAGTTCTGAGGACATATCAAATGAAGCTCAACCCAGCTAAATGTGCCTTTGGAGTCTCTTCGAGAAAATTCTTTGGCTTCATGGTGAACAACCGGGGGATCGAGGCCAACCTCGAAAAGATTACAGCCGTGCTCGAGATGGAGGCACCTAAGACGCTGAAGCAGCTTCAGTGCCTCAATGGCAGGATTGCGGCCCTGAACTGGTTTGTTTCAAGATCGACAGAAAAGTGCCTTCCTTTCTTCAAAGTCCTACGAAAGAAAGGGCCATTTGAATGGACAACAGAGTGCGAACAAGCATTTCAGCAATTGAAGAGCTACATCTGTTCGGCACCTTTGCTCGCCAAGCCCCTGCCAGGGGACAAGCTCCAATTGTACTTGGCAGTGTCTGACAGTGCCGTCAGCTCGGCCCTAATCAGGCAAGAGGAAGCGCGACAAGACCCGGTCTACTACACAAGCAAGGCTATGACCGAAGCCGAGACCATATACCCTCAAATGGAAAAGTTGGCTCTCGCTTTAATCACCTCGGCCCGACGGCTTAGACCATACTTCCAAGCCCATACTGTGGTGGTGCTCACTAACTTGCCCCTAAAAAACATCTTCCATAAGCCAGAAGCTTCTTGACGCCTGATGAAGTGGGCAATGGAGCTAAGTGAGTACGACATCCAGTTCGAACCCAGAACTGCGTTGAAAGGACAAGCAGCGGCAGACTTCATAGTCGAGCTCACACCACCTTCCGAGCCTGGCGAGTACGACCTACCGTGGACAATCTATGTCCACGGATCCTCCAATGAGAAGGGGTGCGGGGCCGGGGTCCTCTTGCTCGGACCAGGAGACGAGCGATTTGAGTATGCCTTGAGGTTCGGCTTCCGGACTTCTAATAACGAGGCTGAGTATAGAGCATTTATTGCCGGTCTACGAATCGCCAGAGCATTGGGGGCCTCTTGTGTTAAGATCTTCAGCGACTCCCAGCTGGTTGTGAGCCAGATCACGGAAGAGTACCAAGCCAGGGAACCCCGAATGGAGAAGTATTTGGGCAAAGTCAGATCGTATCTCGCCCAATTTCGAACTTACGAGGTAAGCCGGGTTCCCCGAGCAGAAAATTCTAATGTCGACGCCTTGGCCAAGTTAGCATCAGTGTACGAGACCGACCTGGCCAGGTCGGTCCCCGTCGCGATCTTAGATAATCCCTCGATCTCGGAGCCAGATCTGATGGAGATCGACGCTCCAGAGCCCTCATGGATGGACCCGATTGTGGACTTCATTAGGGGCAATTCACCACAAGACCCCAAGGAGTGCAGGAAGTTGGCAAGGAAAGCAGCTCGGTTCGTGGTCCGAGGTGGAGCATTGTACCGACGCGGCTTTTCCCTGCCTCTATTGAGATGCCTAACCCCTGAAGAGAGCCTATACGTCCTCAGAGAAATCCACGAAGGAGTGTGCGGCAATCACTCAGGCGCCCGGTCGCTGTCAGCCAAAGTGATCCGACAAGGATACTATTGGCCGACCCTCAGCCAGGACGCCAAGAAGTTCGTTAGAACTTGCGACAATTGCCAACGCTACTGAAACGTAATCCACCAACCTCCCGAGCTGCTTACCCCCATCACGGCCCCATGGCCATTCGCGTAGTGGGGGGTAGATATTATTGGTCCTTTCCCTCTGGGCAAAGGCCAGACAAAGTTCGCTGTAGTGGCTGTGGATTACTTCACAAAGTGGGCTGAGGCCGATGCGCTCTCCCACATAACGAAATCCAGAGTCACGTCCTTTGTATGGACAAATATCATATGTCGCTTTGGTATACCGCAGGCCATTGTGACAGACAATGGGAAGCAGTTTGACAACGCCAAGTTCAAAGACTTTTGCAGCAAGCTTGGCATAAGTCACCTTAGCTCGTCCCCCGCACATCCGCAAGCAAATGGGCAGGTGGAGGCGGTCAACAAGATCATCAAGCGAGACATCAAACTTAGACTGGACTCCAAGAAAGGCAGGTGGGCCGAGGAGCTACCAGAGGTTCTATGGTCGTGCCGGACCACCCAAAGAGAATCGACGGGTGAGACCCCGTTCTCCCTGGCCTTCGGCTCCGAAGCTGTAATCCCGTTTGAGATCGGCATGCCATCTGACAGAGTAGAACATTATGAGCCTACAGCAAATGAGGAAGAGCTGCTCCTCAACCTCGACCTGTTGGAAGAAAGAAGAGCAATGGCCCAGCTACGCCTGGCGGAATATCAGGGCAGAATGGCCAGACACTACAACGCCCGCGTTCGACCTCGGACCTTCCAAGTCGGACATCTGGTCTTAAGGAGGGTCTAAACCCATGTGGGTGCCCTTGACCCGACCTGGGAGGGGCCGTTTGAGGTCAAGGGAATAGTCCGACCTGGGACGTACATATTGGCCGATCTGAAAGGAGACGTCCTCGCGCACCCGTGGAACGCGGAGCACCTGAAGCGTTATTATCCTTGAAATGCCAAAATGGTTTTCAATGGATCTGTAAAAACTGTTTCAAAAGAATTATGATCGGAGTAAATGTGATGATTTAATTTCATGATTCCGAGTTCGACCAGAAATTAAATGGGGGCCACGGACTCCCACACGATCACATTCCAGCAGTCGGTTAAAATCCAATCCTCCAAAACCTAAGGGTACGAGGTGCGATGCCAAAACCACTGACGAACTTAAAATTCAAACCTTCAAGGTAAAGGGACGATGTGAAAAGTTCAAAATGATCAAGCCTCCGAACTTGAGGGTACGAGGTGCGATATGAAGAACAGCTACGGACTTAGGATTTTAGCCTTTTAACGTTTTTTAAGTTAAGGGTACGATATTAAAAAATTCAAAGTTGGTGCAATACATTGAATACTAGACAGAGATTCGAATTCAAAATTTAAAGTATTTTTGAAGGCGCGACCTCAAAAGTACGAGATGCTAGGTGACATTGGCTTTAACTTAAAGAAAAAGCAAAGAAAGGAAAGCAACAAAGTAAAAACAAACGAGAAGCCTCTTTATTGAATGAAAAGCAGAGCCAAGGCTTATAGACCTTGCAGCTCTTCCCTAACACTTACAAAAGAAGAGAAGAAAGACAGAGAAAGGTCTCATGAAAGGTGATCGCCTAAGAGCCTGCTTGAGGAGCGCCCTCTTGAGCGGTGCCGACCTGATCCTCTTCGAGGTCGGAGTAGTCAGAGTCCAGATCTCTGACGTAGTTATCCACCAACGCTTGAGGGCCAGGGGTGCCGCTAGGCCCAGACGCCCACTGCTCAGCATACCTCTTCTTCAGACCACCGAGATCGATCTGGAGGTCAGACATGTCGGAAGCAATGCCCTTCATGAGAAACTTGAAGCCCGCGTCAGAGAAGTCTTTGGCAAATCCATCGAAGTCAGGATGTTGCCTAAACGATTCCTCCAATAGGGCTCCATTGCTGAGACGCTCCTTCACCGTCTCCAGCTCGGCAGTCGCATGCTTCAGCTCCTCCTCCTTCGCTTCAAGCGCCTGGAGCATGTCGTCCTTCTCCTTGAGGAGTTGGAACTTCTCCTTCTCCAAGCCCTTGGTGATAGCATGGGCAGCTCGAAGCTGGGCCTTGCGTCTGTCATCTTCTTTCTTCAGCAGCTCGGCCTTGGCCTCCACCTCAGCCTTCAAAATTTCCACCTCAGAGTGAGCTTTCAGCAGCTCATCCTTCATGGTGGAAGAGGCAGCCTCCAAGGCAGCAGAGAACTCCTCTTTCTCCCTCGCTGCCAGAGCTTCCCTCCCATCCAGCTCGGCCTTCACGGCCAGAGCCGATTGAATGGAAGCAACAAACGCCTGAGAAAAGGTACAAAGAAGAAAGTTAGACCGAGCTACCTGTTAGGTAAATTGAGCAAAAATGAAGACACAAATTTTACCTCAGCGGCGTAGTCGATGGTCCTCTGCAGGACGGACCCCGGGTCACTTACAAATTTGGACGCTCTTCTGAGGCAGCGGTCCAAACTTGCAGCCGAGATGCGAGACACCTGGTCCCTCACCCCAGAACTTGACGGCTCGACTCTGAACCGTGTTGTCACGTCGGACGTTCCGCCCATCCTGGCCTCAGGATCGTCCACCCGATCTGCGAAGCTCGTAGGCAGGGCGCCACGAGCTCCGACCTCCAAGGGGGAAGTGGTCTTCTTCTTCTTCCTCCTTCGCTTCAGAGAGACTTCCTCCCTCACCTCCTCGCCCAAGGGCGAGACGTCCACCGCCTCGGTCTGATCCCTGGGGCGCTTCTCCCTCGAAGGACCCCCAGAAGACTCCAGCTCGATCACTGGGGCTGGATCTTCCGAGGCTGGCCCTACCACAACAGGAGTGGCAGGTTTCAAACTCTGGGCGGCCTCAAGAGCTTGGGCTCGGCCCTTGGACTTGCGCTTCACGTTGCTTGCAAATCCGCAAACCATGGTTGCAAAACAAAAACATGAGTCAACATAAAGTTAGAGGAAAAAGGGGGGAGCAAGCTCGGCATACCAAGTTCGGAGTTCGGCCTTGAGGATTCAATGGGACGAACTGCAGGGTTGTAATCTAGCAGCCCGGACTCAAGCAGCAGCTTGTCGATCACCAAGGTTCCGACCTTCCTACCCCTCGGAAAATGCTCCTTGTAATATTTCAACGTGTCGAAGGAGGCTTGCGTGAGCTCGGGGACTGGTCGGATTGATACTGCACAAAGACAAAGTCCGAGTTAGACCTGAATGACAGGAAAGAAAATCACAAAAAGTAAGAACTACTCCGTACCTAGGTTCCCAAACCTAGTGGGAACGTCAAAGAAGGAACGACCTGACTCGTCCTTTGCAAGCCATTCCCCAGAAGCGTAGAACCACTTCCTCACCCATCCCTTGATGGAGGTCGGCCCCTTAACTATACCGCCTGTGCCTTTCCTTGCGCACATATAGAACCGACCAGGCTTGTTAGCTATCCTTTTGGCTTCGAAGCACGCGAGGAGCTAGTCTACGTCCAACAGCTCGGCCTCTTCATTATCCCGAGCTCGTAGCCAAAAAAGGATGGCCAAAGCGAAGATGACACCCCACCCATTGGGGGCCACTTGAGCCGGAGCCAACCCAGTTCGGAAGAGAAATTCTTGGACAAAAGGGTGAAGGGGAAGTCTGAGGCCGTACTCAAACATTTTGAAGTAGAGAGTGACCCATCCCTCTGGAGGATTGTCGGCTCTCTCCCCCTCCTTCGGAATCCTAAGGAGGATGTTCTCAGGGATAGCGAACCCCCTACAAAGGGATCCAAGGTAGTGCTCAGGTATCCTAGAAGGGTATTCCAAACCCTGACCCGAGGTGGAGGCATCACTATCCTCCCCGTCATCGGAGAACCTAAAGTTTTCTATCTCCTCGAGCTTGGACTCTAACCTACGAGCTAAATCCTCATCGGACCCTAAGTCGCTGTTAAAAGAGGACGACATGGCAACTACGTTTGAACGAGAAAGTGAGGGAAGAGACCGACCTACCAAGGGTTCGGGCTGCCTTCAGATCGAACTCCAAGAATTCAGGAAACGTAAGGTATGACCTGAAGGATTGGGGGTATTTATAGCTCGTCGGAAAAATTTCCCCACCGTACATGTATAATCAACGAGCGGCTGGGATCCTCCCGAAGATCCGAAGCGTCGGAATATTTGAATATTCAGACGATAAATCCACTGCAACGATTATATTTTCCCACGAATAGGAAGTCGCCACGTGTCCAAAGTAAGTCGAATGAACTTCTCTGCCAGGTCGAGATCATACCAGACAGAGAGGGGGCCAATGTTTGGGGAAGAGAATACCCTGGACACGTGGAAGACCCCTATTGGTGCTCCAAGATGACTCATGAGTCATGCCCAGCTCGGACCGCCGAGATCACCACCACTAGCGTTGACAGATGCTAAGTATGAGGGCCGAGGTGAACCTGGCCGAGGTCCGACCTACCGGGAAGCTCGGTAGGGGCCGATGTGAGCTACTGTCAGCGGCGTGAATATCGGGTGTAACCGTCGGTCCCAAGATTACCGGGTGTAACCGACGGTCCTGAGATTACCGGGTGTAACCGTCGCGAGATTAGCGGGACTACCACCCATAAGTAGAGGACCTCACTCCACGATCAGGTAGGATGATTTTTTGACCTCGAACTAAACTGGGAATCCGACCTATACTGACTTGATCGTCGGAGTGCTCATCTTTTTGTGCAGGTCCGCCCAAGTATTCAGATTGGTCCGGAGGCCGAGTTCGAGTTGCAATCTGAAATACACTGTTGGCATATCCTTGCATAAACAATACTTATAATTAAATATTCAAATAAATGTAATATGTATTCAAATTAGTAAAATTATGACAATAAATTCTTTAAAACAATTGATATAGATACTAAAAATTAGACTAAATTTTGAATAAGGATTTTATTAATTAACTCGGAATAAATGAAAATTTAAATACACCGTTAAATTGATAAATTTACCTAATTTAAAAATATTGAATACGAATAGTTTTGTCATATTATCTTTAATTAGAATTAATTATGGAATTTTAATTGAGTTTGAATTTTAAAAATTTTAAAGCTTTTCCACTCACCACTACAAAATAGAGCTTTCCTCCGCACTTTTTTTTTTTTTGAAAAAGAGCTTTCCTCCGCACTTATTTCACTAATAAACTTGAGTTATATTTATTGTCTATCTATTTATAGAAATTTTAATGATATGAAAATTTTAGCGAATTGGAATTAGTAACTCTTTCCATATATCTAGCTCAATATCCATCGACATGTTAGACATCTCCATCGACATATCCATGTTTTCATGGGTTCGACATCGACATAAGGGATAAATCGATATTTCCATCGTAGTACAAGAAAATTGACAAAATATGAAAAATATCAACACAATTTCACTGATATATACATAATATTAATATTAATTATTTTTAACTAATTTAGAATTAGGAAAATGTTTATTTGTTAATTTAAATATTTTTTACGATTTTTTAATTTTTCTAACTTTTATAGAAATATCCATCGACATCGACATTTTATCTATATTTCCATGAACATTAAACCCAACTTGAATGTTCCAAGCTTGCAACCTAGAACAAGTATTGTAAAGGATTTCAAGTGTTCTTGGCTGGTTTCAAATAAACGGCTCAAAAGACACAAAATTCCATTCCAAATTAATCTCCTTACGACTTAAATGATAAGATTATAGATGACCAACCAACAAAAGGAACCTAAGTGACAATAAGTATATTAATTCTAATTTATTTTGATAATAAATAAATAAATAAAATAATCAACTAAAATAACTAAATAATTTTAAGACCAACACTTGTCTAATTGTCTAAGCTATAACTAAAAAAAAAAAGAACACATCTTTAATGAAGTTTGATGGAAAGCTGATTCATAACATTTAATTTTCTTCTTTGTTATGTAAATATTATTTTAAATAAATCATGGAAATTCTAGTCGTGAGGTTTGAACTTGGAATGTGTTTAATCTTGAGTTTAAAAACCATCTCTTTTTTTTTTTTTTTTATGTCTGAGATTTAAATTTAGTTTCAATTTGGTTCTTAAAATTTAAAAGTGATACGTTTAGTCATTGAAGTTTGAATTTAGTTTTTAATTGATCATTCAAGTTTAGATATGATTTTCAGTTAGTCTTTTAAGTTGAATTGACCCCAACAAAATGATTATATAGTAGCTAACATATGTTGATCGTTAGTTGACATGTTTTTATGTTTTTTTTTTTTTAAACGAGTCGATAAATTTTATCATTTTATTATTCTCTTTTCCCTAATTGATATTTTCCCTCCTTTTCCTCCCTCCCTTATCTTCTCGTTCATTTATTCCACTAGTCAAACAGCAATACGACTCTTTCTCTTCGTTCATCTATAGTTTAACATTCAAATTGATTAGGTTCTAATTTACAATGAGAATCAACAAGTTTTTCGGTAGCCAAACCAGATTTATTGACGTTCTTATTGAGTCATTTGAGAGATTCTTGTTGTCTAGGTTAATTGCTACGTCACCATTTCATTAGGTCAACTAACAATCAACTCAACTTAGAGACCAATTAGAAACCAAACTCAAACCTCATGGACCAATTAAAACATAGATTTAAACTTCAAAGACCAAACATGTCACTTTTTAAAATTAAAAGATAAAATAGAAACTAAGTCTAAATCTCAAGGATCAAAATTGATGGTTTTTTAAAACTCAGGGACAAATAGAAACCAAGTCCAAACTTAAAAGACAAAAAATGTATTTTACCAAAGTTAAGTTTAAAAAATAAATTTAAAATACTATTTTGGTCTACATATTTTTAGCTTTGGTTCACTTTGGTCCAGTAATTTCAAAAAATTCATTTTGGTTTTTGTAATTTCAACTTTTGTTTATTTAGCTACATCCGTTCTAGTTTCTATACTTTTGAAAATGACCAATTAGGTCCCTATTTACAAAATTATAATACTAATTTTATATAAAATATAGTTCCTTTAATACAAACTTATGACTACGTTTTAAGAAATTTAGTGAATGAAGTGTTATGTTAAAATTATAATTGAAATAAATGAGATAAAAATGGAAATGAAAGAAATTGTGATGAGTTTAAAATTAAAATCAAGGGATGAAAATAGTCACTTTAAAAAATATAAATACTAAAATTACAAGTACTAAAATAAATTAAATTTGAAAATACAACAACTAAAATGAATATTCTAACCTACCGAGATTGAAATAAACCAAAATTGAGAGTACGGGGACGAAAATAATTTTACGGGCATGAAAATAAACTAGTATATTTAAGTGGAGAGTATTATACACGTGTAGAATTGGCCATTTCTTTATAATAAACATTGGAAGATTGAGAGAACCTAATTACAGAGATAATGGAGAAGACGAAGAGGTACCTGGAGAAGCACGACGATGGCGATGATCGGAACCTTGCGTCCGCCATTGATGACCTTCCCCTCCGATTCTACGAACAGTTCGTCATGACTGGTCTCCGCGTTGATCTCATCGAGCCTGGTCGCGTCGTTTGCTCTCTCAAAGTACCCGCTCGATTGCTCGTATGCTCTTCTTCCTTCTCTCTAATTTCTACTTCCTTTTCGTTTCCGCGATCGTGGATCAACCACTTGCTGATGAGATTTTCTGCAACCCGTTCGATTCGCTATTCCTGTTTTTTAATTGAGGTTTCTGTGGTTCAAGAACGAGAATAATTCCTTGCACGGGGGAGCCACGGCGGCGCTTGTGGATTGTATTGGTTCCGCAGCGATAAAGACTTTCGGCGTTTCCACCACCGGAGTCTCCGTCGAAATTAATGTTTCGTACATGGATGCCGCTTATCTCGATGTGTGTTCCATTTCCCCTTCTTCTTCTTCTGGCTTTCAATTTTCCTGCATATTGATCGGATTCGAGTCCCGAATTTTGTTTAACCTAATATCGGACAAGAAAATTGAAAGTACTGGTCCAGTAATTGTCAATAGATAAGATAAGATGCCTGCCCTATGATATAATCAACGGCACATAAATTTTTTCTAGTAATTTAAATAGTGTAAAAATCCCCTTTCCACTCACTGTCACTGGAAGGGGGGAAACATCTGGGTTTTCATGATTTGTTGGCAAATAATCGAAGAAATGTGAGTTATTTGGGTATGATGAAGATTGGATTTGGCTGTTCATGAGAAATTTACGCGGAACGTATGTGTGGATTCAGTTAAAATAAGACTTGGACTATGTTAGTTTGGTTCTGTTGAATGAATAGAAAATATTTGGACATTTGGATATTATGTTAAAGTATCAACTTTGTCATTGTAAGCTTTCTTAAGAGTGGGTCGAATAATTCACTGAATCAAGACACTCCATGTGAAAGAGAACATGCTCGCAGTAGTGCTATTATCAGAGTTGTCTGAAGTTCAAGATGATAAACAGCTAAAGAATTCCATAGATTATAAAGAATCATGTTCTTGGATTCTTAATCAGCAACATATAGCTAATCCATGAAAGAATAAGAGACCATTATTATAGGACTTCTAATTCTTGGATTCTTAATCGGACTATAATTTTTTGTTTTCCCTGTGCTGTTCTAATTAAAGCTATAGTTTCTTTATATACAGAAGAAAAATATAGTGATTTAGTTTGTATGCTACTTTCTGTCTTTCATTTCAGGAGCAGATCGAGATCGAGAGCAAGGTTTTGCGAATGGGAAAGACCATTGCAGTGGTCAATGTTGAATTGAGGAAGAAAAGCAATGGTAAAATTGTTGCTCAGGGTCGCCACACCAAGTACCTTGCCATCTCCAGCAAGTTGTAGTAGTTACGAACAACTTCTTTCGACCTCTCGCTCGGATGTTAGATTCTTGCCTCCGACAGATGTCCCATGCCACGTTTCGTGAATCATGTCTGAAAATGAATGAATTGTGATATAGCACTGAATAAACGTAGCTCTACTCCTGACTATTTTTCGATATATTACATTTTGTAGCTTCAACTAAGAAATATAATGACAATTATCTTTTACACTCTGTTGCATTAGCTGTTATGATCTGATATCTTCCATTTGAATTTCTGTTGCTCAAAGGAGAATTTCCAGCAAGGGATAGTTTTTCTTTTGTTGATAAGTTTATGGAACCATAAATAAGATCACAGCTCTTGTTGGAAAATTCCAAGTTACAGACAAGTAAAATGTTTAAGCATCTCAGGTAGGATTATCAATAGATTGGTTATTAGCACTTGTCGATAGGCCGAGAGCATCGCCTAAACTCATTGGCCCTCTCATCGTCCTCCTTCCAACTCCTCCGTTGCCTTTTCTCATCATCGCTGCGAATTCGCTATAATCTATACGCCCATCCTGCAGAATACCCGAACAGAATCAAAGAAGTTTCATCAGTGCAGAGAAAAAGAGAGTTAATGAATTAGGACAGATAACAGGGGAGGGAAAGCAAGAACGACAAACTTCAACAACCAAATAATGCAAATGCATCGAAATTTGGGGAATCATCGATCTTAACTTGTTGATTGGAAGTTGAAACATATGGTCAAATGCAGGTATGCCGAAGAAAAATGAGTAAGGTGTACGAAAAACTTACGTTGTCTTCGTCGATTTCACTGATCATGTCGTCTAGATGCAGATCACTCAAGCCAAACTCTTTGCAGGCTAGTTGAAGCTCGTCGATAGTTATGAAACCACTACCATCTTTATCAAAATATGAGAAGGCCGATAACAAATTCTCTTCTCGCTCCAACTTGTTCAAATGAATTGTAGCAGCGAGGAATTCACCATAGTCGATAGTTCCACTGTTGTCGATGTCTGCCTGCCAAACATCACCAGCTTGAACGACAACACGGAAGAACTAAAGTAAACATATATAAATAGAAGAAAGCTCAATTCTTACTGCATCCATTAGATCCTTGATCTCGGACTCCATAAGTTCGGAGCCTACACGTTTTAATCCTTCCTTTAGTTCGTCAAAAGTTATCGTCCCGCTGTTATCTGTGTCTATCATCTTGAACAACTCTTTCAAACCCCCAATTTCTTCTTCAGAAAGCCTTTCAGCAATTACCTACAATCAGTCGTTAGATTTCAGAAACCATAACAGGCAATCTTTTCGCTTGCAGTTGCAGATATTAACAGCCATTACCAAGATATTAACATTCTTGACGAGGCTGTAACTAATTGCTTTAAAATCCAGTACATTTGACAAGAGAAACACAACGGTACATCGCATAGTATGCTTTTCAAATATTCCTTCAGTAGTCTTCTACCTTAACAATTGGGACTAACAATAATTTCAAGAGAAACTTACTCTTAGAGCCATTTTTTTCAGTTTATTCATGGCAGAGAACTGCTTCAGGCGCGACAATACCGCCGAGTCGAGAGGTTTGTCCGGGGCAACTTTGTCGTCTACAATCCATGGATGACCTGATACAGAGAGGAATTGGAATCATGTAAGCCTTAGAACAATAACAATATACAGCATATCAGCCTGATTAGTCAGTCATATTGCTCAGTGCTAGGAACAGAAACTTACAGAGGACTTCATGAGCAGTTAGCCTTCTCTTCGGATTCCGGTCAAGCATTTTTCGTATAAGATCCTTTGCACTCCCTGAGATGCCAGGCCACGGCTCTGATTCAAAATCTAGTCGTCCTTGTAATATCTGTCGGAAGATCCCTATTTCAGTTTCTGTAGTACAAAGGATGGAGAAGATCATCGGTAATGAAACTCTATTGAAAGTGATAATTTTCGGAAGCTTTCCTGGAAATGTCATTTATTCATAAACCTATGGAGTTCTAGTAGCTACCTGCCCAAAATGGAGGCACCCCACTTAGTAGGATATATAAGATAACTCCTGCACTCCAAACATCGGCTTCGGGTCCATAATGCTTGCGTAGCACATCTGGTGCAACGTAGTATGGACTACCGACAACGTCAGAAAAAGTTTCCCCTATAAACATTTTAAGTAATGTTAGAAGATCACAAGAAGTTCTAAAGAATGTAAAGGAGACGATAACCAACTGTGAACTTGATTCAATAAGGAGTCTTGATTGTTACTTTAGTGACTCTATTGGTCGTCCCATGGATAGGAACCGCGAAAATTTCCATTCATTCAATTGATCGCGAAGAAATGATAACCAATCGAGATCCAACGTTAGAGACCAATCCAGCGTAATGCCAAATGATAGTCCACATTATTATAACGACTACCAATCGATTTACTTTAGTCCTTTAACTTTTCAGGGTTAATCCTATTTGTTTGTATGCAGCCTCTGCTTATTCAATGCCAAAGACCAATCCGGTGTAATTCCGAACGATAACAGAATCTCAATGAGATAATGTAATTCTTCTTTATTTTGACACAAATCTAGCAGCCTTTCAGGAACAAACAAAATCAAATTCTAAACAGAAGATTTCAGAAGCAAAACAGCAAACCTGTGCATAACAAAACAAGACAACTTAGAAGCAGGAAGAAGAGACCTCTGTGTCTTGGCAATGTCCACTGATTTTTTGTAGACAAAAAGATGAAAAGAGGGCCAGTCCACAACAGATCAACCACAACACCCAAATCCCATATACAAGATTCAATACAGTCATCAAAAGAATCAGTTTCCAAAACCCCAAAATGCCAAAACCAGGTCTCAAAACTTCCAAATCAACACATCAAAATGGGCACAAACAAAAATTTGACCCAAACATTGGATTCTTCAAACATCCACATGATCACCACAAACAAAATTTCAATACCATGGATTCAGAAAGGCAGAGAAACAGATTGATCAAAATGGAGTAAGGTAAGGGAACATGAGCCCAAGGGCCAACCCAGTCAGCAAGGGCTTGGTCTCTTGATCATACTGGCCTAAAGAAAGGGTCATTAACATACAATGGTTTAAGGTGCTCAAATCCAAGGAGTTTTGTGTCTAAAGTAGAAATTAGCGCATACCTCCAAGATAGAGCATCGGCTACTACATTCTCCTTACCCTTTTTATACTTAATCAGATAAGGGAACATTTCAATATACGTTAACCACTTAGCATGCCGATTTAATTTATCTTGACCCTTTAAGTGTTTCAAACTTTCATGATCCGACTTAGAAGTTTCAAGTTCGAATCTCTAGTGAGGTTAATACCAAAAACCCTTGATATCTCTTGGTTCTATGCCTTCGGACGGATGTGGATATCCCCTGGGTACAGGGGAGCAAAGCTCCAACTCATCATTCTTAAAAGGAAAAAAAAAACTTTCAAATCAACATCACCACCACAAACAAAATTTCATACTATGGATTCAAACACCAACAGACATCCAAAAAGCCAGAGAAACAAATTGATCAAAATGCCAAAATGGAGTAAGGCAAGGGAAAGAAATCAGCACAAGAAAGGGGAAGGAACCCCCCAAAAGGACAACCTGGCTTGTAGAAGACAGAGAGGCCAAAATCAGTGGCCTTAAGAGCAGCATCCTCCTCCACACTTTGGAAGAGAAAATTCTCAGGTTTAAGGTCCCTATGCATGACTCCAAGCGAATGACAAGACTCCAAAACACTCACAATAACCCCAATAAGCTTGGCCGCCTCTCGCTCACTGTAATGCCCCTTCTGAACGATCCTATCAAAAAGCTCCCCCCCTTCACACAGCTCCATCACCAAGTGCACAGATATGGCGTCCTCGTAGGTGCCCTTGATTCTCACAATATTGGGGTGCTCAGACAGATGGTGCATTATCTGAATCTCCCTCCAAACATCCTCATAGTCCTCTTTGCACACAAGCTTCCGCTTGGGGATGGTCTTGCAGGCGAATTTGTAGCCGCTTCGGTTCTCTGTGCACAGAAAAGTGGTGCCAAATTGGCCCTGCCCCAGCTTCTTGCCGAGGGTGTAGAAATCGGTGAGGGGTTGGGTCCGATAAGGGAGGACCCATGTGGGTTTCGCCGATGGGGGTGGAGCTGCAGTTGCAGAGCTTGATTTACTCATCAATGGCGGCCGCGTTTGAAGGGGGAGGGACCCAAAATCAAAATCAAAATAAAAAGAGAAAGCAGATTCCTGGACCAGGGCAAAACAAAACTCTCTCTCTAATTTTCCTTCTTTCCCCACTTGTGGAAATTAAATATGGATCAAAAGAGAGGGACAGAACTTTGGCCTAAGATTCTGTGTATGCATATGCAAATGCAAGTTCATTTGCTTTATTTCTCTTCTTTTCTCTCCGTGAATGCAATTTTGTCATGTGGGTATTGATTGGATTGTAGTGCTGATTGAAAGATGATAAAGTTAGCCAAACCCAAATGGCTACAAAAACAGTACATGGGTTTTGGAGATCAGCTCAGATCCATGTGAAATAATAAGAACTTTTGAATTTTGGGCAAACCCAAGAATTTTGATGGCCATTACAGTGAATAATCAAGACTATGGTTTTGAACAAGTCAATGTATGATATTACAGAAAAAAGAAGGAAAAAAACACAAATTGACACTGTTTTGAATGGTCAAAAGTCAAAACAAGCAGGCTCCTCCTCTCACTCACTATATATAATTCAACTTGGATTGGATTGGATTTTTTTAACTCAAAGGGAATTTGTCATAGACTCAAGCTGAGCTGCCCATGTCCCTTTTTTCCTAAAATAATAATAATAATAAAAATTATAGAAATGTTTGCAAGTAAGACATTTCTTTAAAGTATAGGGTGTGAATCTATATCCAAAATGGTATGTTGTAATAAAACAATATATATTTTGTTATTAAGTGGCTAAAAAGTTAAAAATATATTAAATAAATTTTTAACTTTGATATAATTTAGTTAAAATTTTCAGCGATTTAGTCCAAACTATAGAAGCTAATAATTCAGCTCTTTTAATTCCAAATTTGTAATGATTTACTCTTTATATTCACAATCTCATTAAAGTGTGATTGGGATTTGATGTAATAACCACCTAGGTTGTATATATATACACACACTTAGGTCTTGTGCGTGTATATATGTATATGTATATGTGTGGGATTTGACGTAATAACCACCTAGGTTTCGTGCGTGTGTGTATATAGGGGTAAAAAAGGCCAAAGGGTCGCCGACTCTTAGGTAATAAAATAAAAAAAATGATGGGTTAGTTGGGATTAAGGTGGTTGTCTCGTTAAACCCACATTACACCTTAACGAAAATTTTCATTGTACTGGCTAAATTATTACAAAAATTTAAACTATAAGAATTAAATAGTTAAATACTAAAATTCAAGGGTTATGATTAAATTGTATATACTAAACCAAATCATTACTCCAATAAAAGTATAGAAAAATTTTCATAATAAGAACTAAATCATTTCAAATTTTAAATAATATAAGAAGTAAATAGATAAAAACTTAAATTCTATAATTAAATCTTTAAAATTTTAAACTAAAAAGATTAAATTGTTACAAAATAAAGCTGAGAGAAGGAAACTAAATATATTTTTTAGTCATATTTGTAATTTAATGAAAGTAAAAAAATATAAATATATCTAGTTGATGCTTTATGACTGGTTAATTAAAATTGGGCAAAAAATGACTTTTTGTTAGGATCAATTTACCTCATCTAAAATATATTATTGACTGTTTTTGTAATTATTTTAAGTTTGAACTTTTTAAAATAAAGAAAAAGACTTCTTAAGGAAAATAAATATGTATTTGCTGTTCCGTTCTCCTTAAAGCTTAAAGCATTGTCGGAAGGAACATGGAATCCAACAATTGAGAGACAACCAACCAATTCTACTTCTTTTAAATGTTATAAATAAATTGTAATAAAAAAAATTTAAAACTTATTTATTTTTTTCTTTGTCTAAAATTTTGTGCTTTGCATGGAAAAAACAAATTTGCCATAGTAAAAAAGTACTCCATTCTTTAAATCAAGAGTACTAACATTAAAGTGCTTTTGAAAAAAAAAATTCAAAATTACCTTGAAACTAATTTGTAAAAAAAATTAAAAATCACCTTAAAATTAATTTGTAAAAAAAAAAAAATCTTAAATTTAATTTGTAAAAAAAAATTAAAAATTACCTTAAAATTAATTTGTAATAAAGTACTGGTAGAATGTTTTGATTGAAGTGTTCAAAAATATTTTTAAATGGTAGAACTAAATATTAAATTGTTTTTAATCATTCCCTAAAAGTATGTCAGAGAGTGTCAAAAGCACTTTTTCTATGCCAAAAGCATCTCTTGTACAATTACCATATTCAAGAGTAATGTAAAAATACTTTTAAAAGAAATCAGAAGCCGAGCATAAATAAATTTATTATTATTTTGAATGTAAGATTAATACTGCTTAAAAGTTCTCTCTCAAAATACTTGAGGAGCACAACCATAATTCACTCTCATATAGTGTTGGGAGGCAAACTTCTAATGGCCGATCTATTCGGTAATATCAACCAAACCCGACCTGGCAGGTCGGAGCCAAATACCCAGACAAAGATTAGGGCATGCGAAACTCCCATCACGAAGCATTGAAGGATCGGGGGACACCCATGGTCCAACAGTCCATGGAATGGATCTAGTCTGAGCAGGGAAATACCCCGATGGGACGGGTAACTACTACTTTGACCACTATAAATACACCATCCATCCACCAACACATATATGAAAATTTGTCTGAGGCTGATCTGTCTAAGCTCGGATTCCAAACTAACTTGGGCATCGGAGTATCCTACTTGTTCTTGTAGATACCTCAGAAAGAGCTCGCTCTGAACACCAAGCACCGACCTTACAGGTCGCATCCCGAGACTTAGACACATTTTTGCATCAACAGTTGGCGTTGTCTGTGGGGAATGCTGTCATAGCCAGATCGTTTTACATCCATAAGCTATGGCAGAAGGTTCCCAAACCTCAAGCAATCGAAAGCCTGCTGAGGGCTGGGGACGATCACCCGATCCGAAGGACCCAAAGGCACGACCTGGAGTGTACAAGCCACTAGTCGCTAGAAAGCCGAAGACTAGGGTGGACTCGCAGAGGTCAAGGTCTCAGATCCAAATAGAGGTGGCCATAGACCCCCAGGACGAGGTGGATACATGAGAGCTTAGGTGGCGGCCCTGACGGAAGCCTTGCAAGTGGTGGGAGTGCTGCTCCCCGAGCTACCAGTACTCGAGGTTCAACGTGATCCGAGGAGGGGTAAGGTAAAGGTCATCGACCTAGATCTAGAGAAGTCGGTAGGCCCGAACCCCTCGAAACTGATCTTGAGAGGAAACGATCGAGCTCGAGCCAATGACGACCTCCGTTCACACCTCTCCTCGCATAATAGTAGAGATCTCCGAAAAGTACTAAATTAGAAGTACTCCGTCAAGAAGGTTGAACGACCGACCAAATCGGAGTCGGTCAATAATTAGGAGTTGTAGCTGCAATTCGAGCAACTTAGGAAGGAGCTAAAAGAAGAGATCAAAAATGACCTAAAGAAGGCCCAGGGAAGGCCTCTGTTAGACGACGACGAGCCGGAAGAGCCGCCTTTAACCCAAGCCATCTTAACCACACTAATCTCTTCCAAAGGGAAGCTCCCTAGTTTTGACAAGTACAATGGGTCGGCCGACTCGATGGACCACGTCGAAACTTAAGAGTCTCTCATGGACTTTCATGCATATTCGGACGCGATGAAGTGTCGCACATTCTACATTACGCTGCAAGGCTCGGCTAGGAAGTGGTACTGGCAACTCATGCCCCACTCCATTTCTTCCTGGAAGTAGCTCTGTGAAACCTTTATCGCTCATTTTGCGGCACAATAGGAGACTTAACACTCCACCAGATATCTCCTCGCCTGTTCAGCCTTCGCTTTAGGGGTGAGACATGAATAGCTGATGGTCTTTGATAAAAAAGCCTCAGCAGACCATCAAGGCCACCATAGAGTGAGCGAGAAAGTTCATGTAGGCCAACAAACTCATCAAATCTCAAGAAGACCGACCAATCTGATCCAGCCCCTCGAGGGAAAGGAGGGGTCGAGACAACGCAAGGAGGACGTCGTTCCAGTACCAACAGGCGATCGCAATTCGCTCCAGAGGCAGGAAGCGAAATGCTTCCAACTAGAGCGGTTCGAGCGCTTCACGCCCTTAAATGTCTCCGTGGCAGAGATCCTCGCCAACATACAAAACTCGAAGCTTGACCTCCTCATGTGTCGAGATCTCGAGAAGCGCAATAGGTCGAAGTTTGTTTATTAACGTTATTCATTAATTTCGTAAATTATTTTCTTCAAAAGTTTTTGTTTGCTCGGCTATTGTATATACCTCTGCTCTGTTCTCCAAAAAAAAAAAAAAGATTCACAAAAAGTACTCCCTCTTGTTTTATGATGTTTTTTCTCAAAATTTTTTTAGCTTTGTTCCAGCAAGTGTACATCTGAGTTGAGGTTGTGTTAACCTTGGGAAGCAACCAACAAGAATACGATTTAGAGCCGAAGTAGTGCTTATTTTGATTCTAAGGCACCATTTTGACATGTTCATTTTCATTTTTATCTCATTTCTTTCAATCATAATTTTAACACGGCACTTCACTCACTAAATTTCTTGAAATGTAGTCATAAATTTGTATTAAGAGTTTCTATTGTATATAAAATTTGTGTTAAGATTTTATAATAGAGATCAAATTGGTTACTTTTTAGAAGTACAAAGACTAAAACATAAATTTTGAAAGTACAATGATTAAAAGGGACAAAATTTGAAAGTATAAGTATAATGTCTTGAAAGTATAGAAAATAAAATGAACCAAAGTAAAAAATACAAAGTCCAAAATTGTAACGCTCCAAGCCCAGGATTCAGAATCAATTCTGGGCCTAGGGTGTTACAGAATGGTATCATAGCGGAACCTCTCTCATTACGATGTGGTTCGGGGACGAACGAAGGCGGAAGCTGATAGGCATGTGACGCCTGTGTAGAGAAGAGGGGTACATGAATGAACCGATACCACATCCGAATGAGAGAGATCATGAGATCATGGAAGAATGGTAAAAAAATGCTTAAAATAATTGATAGTTACTACCTATACTAACAAAGTGTACCTTCAATTTTGGTAACTCAAACGTAGGAAGCATGTGAGTGAGGACAAAGCATGCTGGAATGACTCATGTTGGTCTGTAGGGATGGTTTACGTTCTTCTAAGTAGCTCAGAACTAGAAGGTGGTGCAAACAAGTCGTAGAAGAATGTAGGGATGATTAGGGCCAAATCCGAATTCTTAATACGACATAAGTACTTTAATTCGTTGGGCTATGTTCAAGTTGATGACGAACAACACTAGTGAATCTTCATTTAGTGAAAAACAAAGAGAGAGAGAAAGAACAGTGGAGGGAGTGGTGGGTGGAGTGAGAGATGCATATGGCACACATCATCACATGATCCTAAGTTATAATACATAAATATATGAAAAATTAAGTGATGATAGTGGGACATAGCATACCAATACAATAGTATATATATTATATTCCACATATAAAAAAGACATCAATTAATCAAAAAGGTGGCATTTTTAGACATCCCATATTGTATACATCATTTCATATAGGATCAAACATGCATGCACCTTTATTTAATGAAAAAACAACTTAACATACATTTCTGCCCCCACTCTTCCATGCATTTTTTCCCCATGAGATTATATTATATTGTTTTGCTTTTATATATATCATACTGTTTTGCTAATTTTTTATGGAAAAATATCAAAATTTATAACAATTACTAGTATACCACCTTCTTCTTCCTAACTAATTACAAATGTATTATTGTATTAATCTTCTCCTTAAAAAAAATAATATACTTTATTTTATTTTATTGCTAGTAATTTTTTATTTATTATAATACGTTTTAGTAATTCTTGAAATGAAAAAATTTACCAGAGGTTGCAACATTTTTTCAAGTTTAAGATAAATATTGATGACTTATCTAAATTTAAGGTGTAATTTGATGGAATTGAAAATCTAGAGTAAAAGTTGATACACATTGTCAAGTTTATGATTTTTTTCCTTATATATATATATATATATATAGGTTTTTCTTTCGTTCTTAACTTAAAACATATTTAAACTAATAAAATATAAAGAAAATTGATCTACATGAACTCAAATCACACTTGGAATACGAAGACAAATTTAATTGAAATATGAAATCAAACCGATTTAAATTATAGAACTTGAACATAACTCGAAGTAATTGAGGCACATTAGTCATTTTAGGGCTCCAATTCCCATCAATCTAATTTGAGAGGACCACATATTTATGTCCATAATGGTAAAAGAGTAGTAGAGTTTAGGCCTATGAAACCAATTAGAGAAAAGAAAAGAGAAGAAAAAGATGAGCATTTACTCCACTAAAATTATGAGATAACTTCAGTCTTGTTAGGACAAAATGAGCATAGTTTAGCGGTAATTGACATATATGTCCAACAAAAAAGTTGTGAGTTCGGTTCCCCATCCTCACATGTTGTACTAAAAAAACTTCAGTCTTGTTTGATAACTAATTTTATATTTTAAGTTTCTATTTATTTTTTTTAAATTAGCTTATAAATAGAATTATTTGTCTTCTTATTAATTTTTGAAAAACGTTTCCAAAATCTCTATGAGAAATTTTTAAAAATTATTTTGCTTTTGAAAATGGGCTATTTGTAAGAGGAAAATAAGCATAATTTTAAATAATAGAAAGCAGCCGGATCTTTTGTGGTTGTCCATACGTGCAACTAGAGTGGTTTGCACATGTATTTAAAGATTTTGCATAAAAAAGTTTAGTTCATATTTAATAAAAAAAATATCAAAAGTTTCTAATCAATAATTATTCCTCAAATGTCAACTTGAGTATGGCTGAATGAGTTAAGACATGAATATTCGATTAAGTATTCGTGTATGGCTGAATGAGTTAAGACATGAATATTCGATTAAGTATTCGTGTATTCGAACCCCACTTCATTTGTCGCTGTGCCCAATGGAAAAGGAAAAAAATCAATTATAACATCTTAGAAAATATATTTTTAACTAATTAAAAAATATGTATTTATTTTTTAAATTTTAATGATGATGTTTGGTTATACGAATTTTTTTATTTTTTTTTTGAAAAACTAAGACACATTTACAAATATAATATTAAATTTCTTTCGACATGTGACCTATACTCCCACTTCCCCTTGTTTAAGATTTCCAAAAGGTGAGATTTTGCAACCTATCTTATTGTGGGCCCCATAATAAGAGTGAGCGCTTACTTTTCTTTATTATTTCCCCCTCTCTAGTTCTATTCATACCAAACTTATTATCCTAAAATTTCGTCTTCGATAACGACAAAAATCTATTTTTATTTTATTTATATAAATTGATCTAAAATGAATAGAAAAAAGATCAAGCAAGTGACTAAATGAACTAATTGGTAGTCTTGCAGTATCGAGTATCGAGATTTCATTGTCGCGATTCCAGCTACCTGTCCTTGTGGGAATCTCAAGTCGTCTCTCTGAGCCGGATCAAATCTTTCCTAGCCTCTTTCTGTTATCCCCGGCTCGTTTTCGGGTTAGGTTCAGGACCCAAGCACCTTTCTCCTCTCCTCCTTACCGGTGGATAATCTTCCGATATTCAAAATTAGCATGGGTTTCATCAAAATGAGCATATAAAGATGGGCTGGAAAGCTACCTACATACGAAAGCCGAATAGATCTGATTTTGAGGCTTCCCATTCAAATCAACATCCTCCATCCTCCAAATCTGGTTGAAATTCCACAACTTACATGCCGATATTTCTATTCATATGAATATTTATGAGTTTAACATTAAATAAAGGAGTAATCGACATTTACACAGAAAAGAAAAAAAATCAATAAAATATAAAATAATACCAAGATAAAATCACTAGTATGGACATATCATTAATATTAATAATTTTTAACTTATTTAGAAATTGATAAAATTTTTATTTATTAATTTAAATATTTGTTATGGTTTTTTTAATATTTTTAAGTTAGAAATTGATAAAATTTTTATTTATTAATTTAAATATTTGTTATGGTTTTTTTTAATATTTTTTCTAAAAATATCTATAGACATCCACATTTTTTTTTCGATTTTTTCATTGATATCTTCATAAAACAGAGACGTCGACAATGCTATCGACATTGACATTTTAAACCTGACTTAAAAAGTACTTTAGAATCAAGAAACAAATAACTTAGGACTCATTTGATAACCAGTTCTGTTTTTGGGGTTTGGTTTTCTGTTTTTAAAAAACAAAAATGTCTATAACCATTTTTTGTTTTTTGGTTTTGAAAAACAGAAAATCAAATATGTTTGGTAACATTTTCTGTTTTTAAAAAGTTAGAAAATTGAAAATAAGAGAGAAAATTTTATGTATAGTAGAGATGACAATGATGTGGGTGCGAGTGATGATGTTATCCTCCATTCTTATGTCCATGAAAATTTTTAATTCCCGTCTCTAACTCGTTCTTCGGTTTGAGAGATGTTCTCGAGAAAAATTATTGTTTTATAATTGTTTTTAATTATTTTAAAAATGGAATCGGGAACGAGGTTGGGACATGCATTTCCTATTTTTGGGGCCTGACTCTGCGTAAAAGAAAAATTATAGTGGAAAAAATTTAGAGATAAAAACAAGATTCAAAATATAATTTTTAGAAAAAATAAATAAATACAGAGATAAACAATAGTCACAGTGAAAGAAAATTGAACGAGACAATAATATGAAAAAATAGATTAGGAAGAGAAAGAAAAGTTATAAAAGACGAAATTTTAGAGAGAAAAAAGTTCGAAAAAATATTAAATTTTTAGAGAGAGAAATGAAATTCATCTATTAGCAAAAGAATAAAAAATAAAAATATATAGAGATGAAAAATTTAGAGAGAGATAAATAATAATAAATATTCAAAGTACGAAAATTTTAGAGACAGAAAAATAAATGATATGGTTTAGGAAAGGTCGAGGTCCTATTACTTTCTCAATTAGTCGCGCAGGCACAAAATAAAAATACATAGAGATGAAAAATTTGGAGAGAGACAAATAATAATAAATAGTCAAAGTAAGAAAATTTTAGAGAGAGATAAATAAATTTTGTAGAGAGAAATTTATTTAACAGAATAAAAATAAAAATAGATGAAAAATTTGGAGTGAGAAAAAAAATAATAAATATTCAAAGTAAGAAAGTTTTAGAGAGAAAAATAAATTTTGTAGATAGAAATTTATTTAACAGAAGATAAATTTTGTAGATAGAAATTTATTTAACAGAAAAAAATACATAGAGATGAAAAATTTGGAGAGAGACAAATAAATAACAGATATTCTAAAGTACGAAAATTTTAGAGAGAGAAAAATAAATTTTGTAGAGAGAAATTTAGAAATAAAAAAATTTTAGAATGAGAAAGAAATTTTTTATAAATAAATATATGAGAAATAAAAAGAAATTGAGTATTTGAAAAAAAAAAAGATTTTGAAAAAACAGAGATATGTTTTTTAATTTTTCTTTTTTGAAATTTACATAGAATTACAAATTAGTTTTTGAAAAACAAAAAATTAGAAAATTGAGTTGATTATCAAACAACCTTATTTTTAAAAATTTAAAAACTAAAAACCAAAATCTAAAATCGAAATGGTTATCAAACGGACCTTAGTGATAACTTTGATCACTCTCCAAATGAAAGTTACAGTGGTATTATATTGGGATAATTTTAGAAGTAAAGAGAGAATCCTAGCTATAAAAGCTCACCAAAATGAGAAATTAAGTGAGAAATATTAAAGTCAAATATGAATTTCTTGCTTTGTTAATTTTGGAAAAGTCTAAGCTCATTTTGTTGTTGAGTTGATTTTACAGAATCACGAAGTATTGAAAGAAGAGCTATAGAAGCAGAAGGAATTGCTAAGGCTTTCAGATGTTAGAGCTTCCCATATTGGAGTATCGCTTGCTGCATAAATTCTTGGACAGTGTAGTAGTAACAAGTTTTACCTGAAATTTTCTACTGAAGTCTGTGTTAAAGAAAACAGCAGATATAAACACCAAGCAATAGCCACATCAGCAGCAATATTTATTGCCACCATTAACGGGCTGTTTTTTATTCAATCTCAGCCCATATCAGTAGAAGATATGACCATACATTGGAGAATAATCTTCCTCAAATCATTCTCCTCATCGCCAACTATTGCCTTAATTGTCGCAGCCAAACCTTCCTTATTATCTAGAATATTTTCCTTCATTTTACCCCTGCTATTATGTCCTTATTCAGAGAATCATGAAGGTCAATATGTGTAAAATTACCTTATTTATTCTCTTAGATGTCTATTTAACAATTGTCTTGGTTTAGCTTATGTATACAAGAAATTCAATCAATTATATTGTAATTTTACGGATCTTTCTTGTGCATTTCATACTAAACCTTTTAGTCTGTACGACATGCGTTTTATCGAGTTTTGCCCTAATTTTTGGGGAGCTATAAAAGCAATAAGATGTGAGTTGTCTCATTATCAATCCCAATGAGGAATAGATCTCAAGAGAGAAAATTACTCAAAATTCAATGCTAAAGCCAAAAAGAAGCTGAAACCCATAATATTCTACATCTATTTTGAGGAAGAGCTGACGGTAGGAAGTTAGAGCAGCTGGTTTCTTCATTGAGCTGGAGGTTTCAGCGGTTTAAAAGCATTCTTTCATGAAATGAGTTGTTTCGTTTCTTTACATATTGTATTTTTCCCATTTCCCATGAACTAAACTCCCTTTTCGGGGGATCCCTTGCTGTAATATGTGAATATAGGCTTTCTAGAATGTTTTTGTTGTTGTTAAATAGAGTTGTTATAATATTTTATCTTACTAATCTTTGTTGGCCGCATTTATCAGTTTGTTTGCTCTTGTATGACTCGGAAGGGTGTATAGGTAGCGTGTTTGGCTTTATTTGTGGTTAGATTACTTTTTTCTAGTAGTTTTGTTGATGCTTAGGGATAAAGTCCGTCTAACCATGCTTATAAACTGTTCTTTATGCTTGGGTATTCAGCAATGGAAGTTGTAGATACTCATTTCTGAGTATCTCGGAAGGGAACCCCATCGATTTGAGCATCAACATGCAATTTTATGCTAAAGATGGTAAATATGTTAATTAATTAATTTTATGCAATTTTATGTTAATTTTATGCAATTTTACTCATTTTTTAGTATTTCTGATAATAGATGGTATTTTAATGGATAGCAAAAATATTTTTTATATTTATAAATATAGCAACAAATTTTTAGTTTACAAATATATGAAAAACATCATCAACTACCACTTTGTTGTACTAAAGAAAACTTACAAATTTAGATTTTAAATTGAAAAATATGGTGTAATGGATTTTTTTTTTTGGAATAATATAATTGGATTCATTAACCTAAAACCACGACTGTTATGGGAAGACAAAACTAGACCGGTGAGCTACATCACAGGTCCATGGCCCAAGGCATGACAAGATTTAGGGCATAACTCAGTCCAAGGCATGACCAGACCCAAGACATGATTAGGTCCAGGGCCCCACAAGGTCTCAGTCGACCATATCCGACTACTAGAAAGTCTACTGTGGGCTATCGATCCCTTGGTTCAAAGATATCCAATATATGTGAATAAACCCAAAGCAATGGTAGATGAAAGTCGATTACCTTGTTGGTCAAGTCCCAAGAGGCAGAATATTGGCAAGAACATAGGGTCTCTTAATAACATATATCAAGAGGTCTTGTGTTCGAGCCTCCGGGTGTGCTTAATACCAAAATTGATATTGTCTCTCGGATTCGGACCCTGGGGTGAGTGCGAGTGCCTCTAATTATAAGGAAGCGAGCCAAAAGCTAAATAACTTTTGATGAAGGCCGAATTTGACTAGGGGACACGTCATCATTAAGTCATGATAATCCTGTGCTTAACCTCTCTTTCAAATAAATACCAAGAATGTGAAAGAAGGGAGGTGCGCAAATTTTTGACAAAAGTTTCGAAGTGTAGTTGTTTTGCAGGAACATCTTCAAGTGTTTTTCAGGACATTAATGCTTTGGTAAATTTTTGGGATCATCTTCAAGTGTTTTTCAAGACATTAATGCTTTGGTAAATTTTTGGCTAAAACAGCTTTTAAATTGAACCCTAAGGTAAATGAAAAGATCGTAATGACTCAGAGGCGGAGTCAAAAATTTTATTAGAGAGAGTACAATTTTTACGAATTAACTTTATGTATATAGAATATTTCAATTATGAAAATTTACACGTGCGGGAAAAAATTAGAGGAGAGCTACAAAATCTTAAGTATTTTATATAGATTATTTAAACTGCAACCAATTAGGGGAGAGGTAATTGCCTCATTTCTTCTTTCTTCGTTTTGCCTTTGGTTGTAACCTAAAAAAATTTAATTAAATTAAGCCCACAAATTAATTAAACATTTACCTAAAAAGTAGATATATGATGGGTTTGAAACTAAAAATACTATAAAAATAGCAACAAATCCAAGAATGAAGTGCTAAATGAAGTTTTGACATGTCTTAAATAAAGCTTGATATGCGACTCATGGATTTAAACTCATACAACTTGAGTTCCTTTAAATGAAAATTTCACTTCTTTAATGTAACTTGCAATGACTAATTTTGCTTCAAAATTTCTGATCTTCACGAACTTTTCTAGCTATAACAAAATTTATGAACTATTGTCCTATTGATTTGATGTAGCCACTAGTATGTACACGTTATTCTAAGTTGATTGGTAGATTCACTTTTCGAATTCTATTTGTGTTCTTAATTTTATAACCCATTTACTCTTCTAGAACTAGGTTAAATAATTTGTTTGGGGACACCTAAATTCTTACTCTTGAGAGAGATTTTGAACGATCCTGAAAAAGTGGAAAGTTTTGTAAAATTATTTTTTTGAGGTAACTTTTTGAGAAGACATTAATCCATGGCATGCATGAGAAATACTTTTGGCTTTTCTTATTGGGCATGGTTTTTGGGCCATATTCTTAGTTTCTTGAGAACTTGGATCAACTAATGAATAGGTTGTACAATAATTTTAGGGAAATCTTAATCGAAATTGTTGATGTAGGAACGTGGCTCGGGTTAGGAAGCCGCCTCGAGCTGCTAGTCGAATGTTACTTCTCATAAAGAAGGGAATTGATGCTTGAGTTAACTTTTAGGTGCGTCGAGTTGAAAAAGTTTCAGCTCATGTAGAGACAAATTTTCTTATTTATAGGAGAAATCATAATGATGGTCATCCTACCATAGTGGTAGGTCAAGCATGTGACATCGGTTATTTAGCTCTATCGCCCTAGGACTAGGAAATTAATCTCAATTTCCTAGCGGATGTTAATGATTTATATGCCAATCGACCCAATATTAGTACGACCCCCACACCAAATTGGCGCCTCTGCTTAGGAAGTCAACCTTCTTGTCCCTACGTGTGAGTAAATGTCAACTCGGCCTATTTGGCCTGCTCAACAAGACCCTTATGCCAGAACCCCTCCCAATCTTTGCTCGGGTCTTCCCTTACCAACCTGTTTGTTAAGGATCCCACATTGAAAAGAAAAAAGACCTTACAAAGATTTATGATAGCTAGACATGTTACTTCTCTCATTGTCAATTGATTTTGAGATAGAACTTCATGAATATTATATAGTATCAGAGTTCAACAAACGAGCATCCGGTACAAAAATGGAATCCGACCAAGATCAATAAACCAAAAGAGCTACGATCTTGAATTTTTTATTTTCAATTGGTTTTGAGATGGAACCTCGTAAATATTGATAATGTCCATATTGTCGTACTCGACGAGCTAACATGGATGCATGACTAACTCCACTTCTTTTTCTAGAACAAAACAAAAAGAAAGAATAAGAAGAATGTGAGGTGTGAAGCTGTCTCTCTCACACTCACACACACACAATACAATCAATCTAAATCCCATAAATCAGTGAAACAAAATCTTCCATATTAGGGAAAATGGGTTTGAAAAATGGAACACAAATCTGAGATTTGATAGAAAAGAAGAAGGGTTTGGTTAATCACGTTGTTGCATGCGTTTGTGTTGCTTTTTTCCTTAAAATGGGGGATTGCTTTGCTCTGTTGAATCTCTCTCTTTCTCTGTGCTCTGTGGTTTTCGTACAAAATGGAGAGCATAGGCCACAAAGAGAAGATAAAGACTAAATCAAATGATTCGCCGCTACCCTATGGATTAAATTAAAATCAAATCAAATGTTTTGTTTTTTTTTTTAATGTTTTTTGTTTTGTTTGTGTGTGTGTGTGTGTGTTGGGTGTTGCGTGTGGCTGTTGAAGACTAACAACCAAATCCTAATAGTGTTTTGTGTTTGAGTTGCTTTGGTTTGGTTGTGTTGTTGAGTTCAGATGCCAAAGACCAAAGACTGTGAACCAATTCAAAACCAAATAGTTTCTATCTTTGTCTCTCTCTCTCCAACAAAAAGCTAACAGTGCTTTTATGATTGTTGTATGCTTTGGTAAAGAGCGAAACACCTCTCTCTCTCCATTGAAGGTTTCGTCAAAGTTTTAAATACTGACGTCCATCAAAATAATTGTCAATGTCGATACATATTTCTAGAAATATTGTCCCGGGATAGTTTGGATGGCTTGAGATTTCAAGGATCCTTGAGGTCTTGGATTCAAATTATTAGGAACATAACTCCATCAAGCCTTACGTATATATGAGTATAGGGACGGTGTGCATACCCTCAGGTATATGGGCAAAAAGATCAAAGGACAGTCGACTCCTAGATAATAATAAAAAAAATATTTCTAAATATATGGGTTCTAATTGAGTCTTCTTAAGAATGAATAAACCACCACTCAATCTAAAAGTTTAAGTTGATGGATTGGGTAAATTTAATTCATTTATATGGATTTTAATACTCCCCTCACTTGTGGGCTTGGAAAAGAACATGGAGAGGAAACGACAATGCAGGGGTTCGAACATAGTACCTCCCGCTCTGATACCATCTTAAGAATGAATAAACCACCACTCAATCCAAAAGCTTAAGCTGATAGGTTGGGTAAATTTAATTCATTTATATGGATTCTAATAAGTCTCTCGCATTTTGTAATTATACGTTACTACGATGATATGATAGGTAGAAAGTCTTTATATTTTTTGAGTGCAGGTCTTATTGTTCAAAAAGTTCCAAATGTATGTTGTTTTAACCCCTCTATATATATATAAAAGAGAGAGAACTTTTGCATATGATCCCATTCCCAAACAAGCCAAAAACCTTATGATGTTTTCCCATTTTGAATAGCAGAAAGCTAAGGCCTGCCATGGCTTCCCCTTTTGGAGATGACTCAGATTGGCTACACTTGGGATTGGGATTCACAGCCCCAACAAAAGAAGAAGAAAAAGAGGAAAAATATTTGGCAACTCCTCACCATTTGGAAGAAGTGGGCAATTTGGATTTAAGGTTAAAAATAGGGTCTCCTAAAAGGAAGAATTTGATGCATCACAAGGACAAAGCTTTGCCATTCTTCCACCATGGCTACCTCAAAAATGTGCCGCTTCCCATTCCTCACTCTCCTCCCCTTTCATCTCCCACCTCGGGTTTGTGGTTCGCACTCCACTCCTCGCCAAACAGGTGACACCCTCGAACAACCCTGAGTTTTTTTTACCATTTTTCATATTTTCATGGATTCGATATCAATAGAAATATCAAGGAACATGTAACCAAATATTAATTCACTCTTAAATCCCTTTTTTTGACTATTTTTCTTTTTAGGTTTGTCTTTGTTTATAAAAGAAAATGATCACGAAACAATAGCATAGTTTTTAAAAACATAAAACAAAAATACGATATCGTTATCAAGCAAGACCTTCATTTTTATAATATTTCTTGATAAATTTACATATAACATTTCTATGAAATTGAAACCGCTCGATATCGTGGACTTTAATTTAAAGAAAAAATTGATAGAATCGAAGGGTTTTGAATGTTTTTAATGATGGATTATTAAATATAGTTGTGTTCTTCTTCACTGGTTATGTGATTATAGGGAGGGAGGAGGAGCACTGCCACAGATACCAAAGGCTTACATAAGAGTGAAGTAAGTGGGACAAACCATTAATTAACACTTAATTAGTGCATTTTACTTAAAATATGTTAGAAACTAAAACACCATTTAAGAAATAAAAAAAAAGTTATTATATTATTATTATTATTTTTTAATTTGAAATGAAATCTAATGATGAGGAATGCAGTGGGAAAAGGAAAAGGCAAAGGCTGATTGTTCTCCCTTTTGGACTTTTGGTGATTTAACTGTTTAGGGATGAGAACGTGACAGTGTTCATGGTGAAGAAGTACTTGGTCATAAAGCTTGGTCTCTCCAATGAAGCTGAGGTAACATACCATACCATAACAAAGCTTTATGATTATACATCACTACAAATTTAGGTTTCCATGACGTTTTTTTTTTCACAACATTATTGAATTGTCCATTACGAAAGCGTATTCGTGACGGAGATTATAAACATGACACCTAATTCGTATATTATTTTCTTTCATGGATCCTATATATATCATTCTTAATTAACTGTTGTTGTTGATATGACAAACGTTTAGTTGATATGAAGAATGGAAATTTTTTTGTTAAATTGTAAATTTAGTTGTCTCTGCACTTTTAAACATTTTATATATGTTTGATGACTGAATTTTAAAAAGTGTTTAATAAATCTCTAAACTTTTAATGATAGATCTAATAGATTTTCGAATATTAAAAATTTTATAGTAGATCCCTGAGCTTATAATTTTGTGTCTAATATAATGAGCCACCGACCCATTAGACATTTTTAAAACGCCATAGACTTATTAGGATACAAAATATAATTTTGTGTCCAACATATTACCGAACTTTAAAACATGTCTAAGAGGTGAGAGATCTGCTATATTAGACACTGGACATTTTTTTTAATGTTTAGGCACAATGTTAAAAGTATAAGGATGTATTAGACACGTTTAATTTTGTAAATTTAGGACAAACTTATAATTTAATTAAAAATTCGTATTCTATTTTAATACTAGAAAATTTTCTCATTACATAACGTATCCAATTATATAACATTCCTTAGAAAATTTTTAGTTAAAATATTGTTTTGGTCTCTATACTTTAAATTTTTATTCATTGGTCTAGGACTTTCAAAATGTCTATTTTGATTCATCCACTTTCAATTTTTGTCTATTTTAGTTTCTATACTTTTGAGACATTTGTTTTAATCCGTGTACTTTTTAAAAGTGATCGTTTTGGTCCATTCATTTTATTTTTATCTCATTTTTTCAACTATAATTTCAACATAACACTATACTCAATATATTTCTTGAAACGTAGTCATAACTTCGTATCAAAAAGGTTTCCATAGCGTATAGAATTTGCATTAATTTTGCAAACGAGTACTAAAATGATCATATTTTAAAAATACAGAGACCAAAATGAATGTTCTGAAACCAAAACTGAAAATACACATACTAAAATGGACATTTTAAAAGTCGAGAAATCGCCAAAAACCGAAAGCACATCAACCAAAACAATCTTTTAACCAAAAAAGCAAAATGATAGTACATCATTATTACTAGAACTACAAGAGTGATATTCTTACTACTAATTCTACTAGAAATTTATCCTCCCTTTCTCTCTCTGTATCTAATAATTACAAGTCAGATGGATTTTGAAAAAAGTAAAGCCAAAGAGAAGAAGCATGCATGAGATGTCTCACTCAAATGTCTAACTGAAAGTGAGTGAGTGAATTGAGAGTGTTTTGGCTTGGGATGATGCATGCAACATCAAAAATAATTAAAAAAAAAATAAAAAAATAATTAATTAATGCAAATGAATGAGGAGAGAGATTGACATGTTTAATTATTTTGAGAATGGATAGCAGTAATTAACATGTATTTCTTCTTTCGAGGTCGGAGATTCGATCCTGCACACCCCAAATTGTTGTACTAGAAAAACATGTTTGGTTGTTTTTGTTTTCAGTTTAGTCCTTATTGCTTAAAATATTACAACTTAGTCCCTTCTTTTGTGTGGAGGTTGAGATTTGGTGCATGGGAGAGAGGCTGGTGCAGAGCCAATCACTGAGGCAGGTGAGAGATGGAGTGTGGCTGCCAAAGTTGGTGCAATTTGTGAATTCTTCAAACTCAATATTTCATCAAATCCCTTCTTCTTCTTCTTCTACTTATCTTATGTCTTTACATTATGGAAGAACATAGCCTCTTTTGACTCCACACATGTAAACTAAGAATGAGTTGATGATACGAAGTTTCAAAAGAGTAACACGTGTTTTCTGGTCGAGGTTTTAGATTTTCATCGACATGAGGAGTGAAATGACATTTCTGTGGTATTGCATAGAAAATTGACAAAATATATAAAAAAGGAGAGAATTTACAAAAGTAGGCAAGGAGAATATGTGTATTTATGTATATACATAGGATTAGGTTTAAAATTGTACATAAAGCCATAAATTTTGCAAACTTATAACATGAATTGACACCAATAAAAGTTACTTTGTGACATTATTGAAAGAAAAAAAAATTAATGATATTTTTATAAATACAAATATTCGTTAATTTTCCTATAAAGAACATCAATAAAATACAACTAATATTGGACATAATATTAATATTAGTAATTTGGTTTGAATTCTTTTTTGTAACTTATACTTTTGATTTTAGTTTATTTTGGTCCCTGTATTTTTAATTTCTGTTCATTTTTGTATGTTTACTTTCAAAACGTTAATTTGGTCCACTGTACTTTTAAGACGTGATCGTTTTTTTTTAACCTAAGCTCAGCTCAATTGGTGAATGCACCTAACTTCAACCTAACTTCAACTAAAAGGTCGCAAGTTTGAATATTTTCACACCCCTACATGTTATTGTATTAAAAAAAAGTGATTCCTTTTTTTCCTATTTGAAAAAAATTTATATACAAGGGAAATCCTTTAATACAAATTTATCACAATATTTTAAGAAATTTAGTGAGTGAAGTATATATCCTGCTAAAATTGCGATAAAAAAGAATGAAGTAAAAATGAATGAACCAAAATAATCACTTTTTAAAAATAGAGGAAACAAAACAAATATTTTGAAAGTATAGAGGTTAAAATGAACAAAAGTTGAACGTAGAGAGACAAAAATTAACATTTAGATAGTACATGTTCAAGACCTCGATAATGACAGGTAAAACCTTGGGTATAGAATTTTGTTATATATAATAAAGAGTGCTTTTTGTATATACTAGTCCTTTAAAATGTTGTGTTTTTTTCCTCTCTCTAAAAAGTGTTTGTTATGACTTTTTTTTTTTTTTTTTTTTTAATGTTACTCTCGAAAGTTATTATAAACCCCTTTTAAATGTTATATTTGTTAGAATCATAAGTAAACGTCATTAAGAAGTTAAGAATAGGGTGAAAGAAAGCGATTGAACTCTATCTCTGTGAAAAACTATAAATTTTACCCATCGAGTTATTACTGACGAACAAAAAAATTTTAATAATTTTTTAAAGAATATTATTCTATAAACACGACAAGGCCGGTGTGAAGTTTGAACTTATGACCTGAATAAAAACGTCTAATTATTTAATTATGTTCAAGTTGCACAATAAACTTTCAATTTTAAAAAATCTACGTAGTTCCAAAACTCAATTGAAATTAAAAGACGAAAAAAATAATTGTCTGAATATGTTCTAAAGTTTTATTTTAGAGAATTGAGAATATCATTTCTAACGCAATTTCAAGAAAATATGTAATAGAAGTAATTAGAATTAGAACATGTCCTAAACAAGAGGTAAAAATATTGTATGCAACCGCCACAATAACGTGGCCTGCAGCCTCAAATAAATATTGGATGCAAATATAAAATTTGTATGTCCTTAATAATCATTAGATACAAGTTTAAGCCAAATCAAGCATAGTTCAAGTGGTTAAGACACTTATCTCTGATTAAAAAAGGTCATGAGTTCGAACCCCCACCCCCCACATGTTGTGTACTCAAAAAAAAAATTTAATACAAGTTTAAAGTTTTCTTTATGACAAGAAATAAGAACCGAGGGTAGGAAGGTTAAGGAGAATGAAGAGAGAGGAGAGAGAAAAAGAAAACAAAAAAAAAAGACTAAAAAAGTCCAGCATCAGGGGCATAGGCACAGGCCGGCGCCTAGGCGCCAGTTTGTTCAATTCAAAGACAGAAATGTGTCTTCTGGGGAGCTTAGGTCTGGATACTAACTTCTATATATTAACCTAATTTCCAATGATTCTGTGTCACAAAAAAAAAAGGGGGTATGGAGGGTAGCAACTGCAGTTAGGAGAGCACCTTGTAAACTGATTCAGGAGCGTTTTTTTACTTTTTTTTGTTAATTAGATATAGGTTGAAGATACTATTCTAGATCGCTCTTCTTTATCATTTATCGTGGAATTTTGTAATGGAAGTAAAAACTAAATGTAGCATATACGTGGGTCAATGGAAATGTCGATGTCTCAATTTCATGAAAATATCAATGAAAATATCGACGTCGATGAATATTTCTGTAAAAGTTAGAGAAATTAGAAAAACGTAAAAGATATTTAAATTAACAAATAAATATTTTTCTATTTCTAAATAAATTAAAAATGATTAAATTAATATTATGTATATATTAATGACATTTTGTTGATATTTTTCAATTTTATCATTTTTTTTACTATAAGAAAATATTGATTTACCTCTCATATCGATGTCGAACTCATAAATATATTGACATGTTTATAAAAATATCTATAAACCAATAAAATTCTGTCATTTTTCTTAAATCTTTGTTATTTTATTTGCTGCCATCTAATACATTAGATACTGTCTCATTGATTGTATCTAACAAGTATTTAACTTTAATTTACTATTATTTCAACAGATTTATAAACTTTCAATTATATACCTAATGGATAGGTACACTTTTAGTGTAATAAGATAAATCTCTGACTTATAATATATTTTTCAAAGATTTACGGACATATTAGTCAGATCAAAATTTTATTAGACAAAATTATATCGTTTAGAGGCGGATTAAACACTTTTTAAAGCCTTAAAAATTCTAAGACTAAACGTGTAATTTACCGGTTTTGTTAGTATTGTATTGGACGACAGCAAGAGATTCTTTTTTGCCATAAAATTTCACAAACTTTGTTCTACACATCATCAGAGCTTGTCAAGAAAAACCAACGCAGAAAGCTAATGAATAAGTGACAAATTCACACATTACTAAGTGAAACAGACTCACAGATCAATGATGCTATTAAATTTGGACATAAATACATTAATTTTAAACGAAAATGAATACAGATGATAATTTTGCCTCCTGCGATCAAGCTTAATCAAATCCTCAAAATTCTGACATATATTTGATAATCTAAGTTTTCTGATAAGAATACAGTGAGGGAGCAATTTTGCAGTGTCTATTTGTTGGGGAAACCAGATCAATACACTTCAATATGAGAACAGTCTGAACTCTGAATATTAATAACTAATAAGAAAGCTCTACTAACCTGCTTGCTCTTCATCTCTTTCTACACCACCACGTTCCCTTAAAGACAGGGAAAGTGCTTCCCCTGCTCCAACATTGTAATATGCAAGCGACATGTTGTCCTTGAGAAACCCAGGTTTGCCACTCAATTTCTGTTTGTTTGCTGGAAGCTGGATCTCACCAGCTATTTTCTCCTTTAAACTTCCAACAGTTTCAGTTAAGGACTGGACTGTGATCTCCACAACTTGGCCTTTGAGGTTTCCGTCGTCGAGATTAGGGACGGATACAGTGATGCGGATAGGTCCCTGACACCAAAAACAATACCTCTCTCAGTAAAATAGTCAAGAGATACTAACAGATAAAAATGAAGACAAAAAATGTGCATACTGGATGTTGAGCCAGGAACTGGTCTTCGGGCATAAGCAGAGCATCATCAAGCTTCTGTCGCTTAGGCTCTGGTTCGTCTGGGAGCGGTGGAGGAGCTTCTTCAGGTGGTAATGGAGGCAGCGATCCTTGGGGCATAGGTGGTGGAGGGATTCCTTGTGGCATAGGCGGAGGGGGCATCATGGTATTCATAGGTGGAGGGGTGGGGAGAGGAACAAAAGGCCGTGGAACGGGCATCGGAGTAAACTGAGATCCAGGTGGTGGCGGTACACTCATATTTGGTGCATTCATAGACATTGGTGGAGGCATAGAAGGTGGCCGATTCATGAAATAAGGGTGTTGTCCAGGAATTGCAGGAGGTGGTGGCTGAACAGATGGAATCATAGAGATAACGGGTGGCTGTGGTGGGGGTACGGGAAGCCCACCACTAATTTGGGGTAGAATAGTGTACATTTGGAGGTAGGGAAGGAAGATTCAAGGCTAGTCCAGGCGGGGGCGGAAGAGGACGAACTGATGGCACTCCGGGTTTGGGTGGCAGAGCTGCAGGGCCAGGAAGGTTCCTTACGTCATAGTTAGCACTGTCGTTCTGATCCTCTCCAACAAGATTCTGTGACATTGCTTGATTTGCTGTACGCCCAATGCTTCCAGTATGGCCATCCCATATGACCTGCTTTGGTTGATCTTCTTTCTTCTTTTCAATTTCTGCCTTGACTGCGTTTGATACTTCCTCCTCAGTGGTACCAAATATATCAGGACGAGTTCGCGCCAGTCCAACTATATTTCGTGAGATTTCATCATCTTGAGCAAGTGTAGTCTCCCGAATCTTGGCAAACATTCTTTCCTTTTGCTCTTTGTACTTCGGATCGATAAGTGAAATCCTCATGTGTTCAGACATTTCATTAATGGGAATTAGCTCACCTGTGATTGGAGAGACAACAAATTTTGTATGATCCCTTTCTGCAGGGACCCTATCTTCAGGTCTCTTCCAATTCTTTACAATTCTCATTGGTGGCTCTGGCTCAACATCTATCTTCATATCATTCTTGTCATTGTCATTTTCTCCTAACCTAGCAGCCCGCATACCCTCTTCAACAAGTTGCATCTCTTCTTCGTCCATATCCATTTCCATCTCCTTCCCAGGCTCAACAATCTCTTCCTCAGCGACTGAAATCTTGCTTCTTCTAATGACTTCCTCAAGAGTCATTGGTGGGGGTAAATCCTCATCCTCATCGTCTGCGAAGTCTATTCCCTCGACCACAACAAAATCATGCCAGTCAATCATAGCCATCTGTATCCTTTCTTGCTCAATCTCATCTTCAGCTTTTGCCTTGCCTGCTCTTGCGAACGTTCCCACTCAAGTCTATGCACACACCTCTCAAGTACTGTTGTCATGTCAGTAACACTCTTCTTCAGTTTCTCAGTCAACCCCTTAGGAGGCATCAGCACTTTGGAATACGCATCCGCAAGTGAGGTAAAAAACATGAACATACTATGAGTAGGTTTCAGAAATGAAACTGAGGATTGTTAATCTCTCTACTTGTCAATCCTGTCAAGAATGATTTCCCATTTCGGGCAACAATTGGGCTGTGAGCTTGATAATATCCAATTCTTCCCCTGTAATCCCTTCAGGAAGACGAACAGTATACTGCTCAGCCTCTGGAGGCTCAAGAACTTTGCGTACAGGCTTGAATAAGGCAGAAACGTCAGGCTTTGCTGCCAATGCTTCATTGCTGTCGGCAGCTGGACCAGATGGTGCTGATGCAGGAGCAGCAGAATCTGCCGCCTGCAAAGGCTGCTGTGCAGATGACTGATTCTGGGCGCGAAATTCAGACAATCTATGCTGATAGTAAGCATGGTAGGGATCTGAGGAATTCAAGAAATTAAACTTGACATTACCGGCATTATTTGCAATGATCCTCTTTTCAAAATCTGGTCCATTCTTTGCAACAAATTGTGCAGTTTTATCGACAATGCTTCTGATATCTGGAGGAGGATGTATAATACCAATAGTTTTAGTATGAGTTGCAATCGATGCAGGTGCGGAGTTGGTTTTGTCTTTATCCCCATCATTGTTATCAATAATTTCATCCTTCTCATCCTGAACAGTAAGTTTTGAATCCTCAGAAGGAGCTGGAAGAGTCAAGATTGGTCCAAATGAGCTAAGCATTTTTCTCCACAATAAAATAAGACTTGAAGACAAACAGAAAATATTTCAATCATAACACCGCCTCATACTAGCAAGATATATACTTTCTGCAGGCTTTGTTATCTGCAAAATTAAAGATTCAGAGCAATGCCATTATAGTTCACAAAAGCATGACTGATATTTAACTGACATCTTACAAAAACAGTATTAAAGCTAGGGAAAATCAATGTATCATCTGGAGAGGTGGCCAAAGCCAAAAGATAAATGTCATACAGGTACACAGGAGGTATAGAAAAACATGGAGCCAAATGAAGGTGTCCTTGTGTGTCATAATAGAAGTTAAGTATGCATGCATATACAAACATGTGCACCATACACATATTTGTGTATGAAATTGTGTGAATATACAAAATGTATGCATGTATATATATTTCTAGACGTTGGCATACTAACAACCCAGTCCAGAAAGATACAAGCAAGAGCATAGAACCCAAGGGAAGGCTGACTTCCTAAGAGGGAGGCTAACTCTCATCGAAGCTATTCTTTCTCGTATCAAAATTTCTTCTCGACCAACACAGGGGTGATAGAGAGACTATCGAAAGTCATATTCAGTAGTGGAGACTGGAGATCACTTGGTTAATCTATAAGTCTCCATTATCTTTATAGGGTCTTGTGGTGGGCAATATATAGCTTAAGATTATCAAAGCACATCACTCAGCTCTCTTTCATTTCTCTTTATTTCAAGATAGAAAACAAGACATACACAATCAGTTAAAAAATCCAATCATTTCTGAAATTAGAACTAACACTGACTAACCACAAAATTTAAAGAATTAGGAATTTGAATACTCACAATATTTAAGAATCTCAAACTCAAACACCATTTCACAATCACAGACTTAAACACTCACAACAATACACACAATTCAGAATCACAACATCCACAATCCAAATCCAAAAACCCAACATACACAGTTGAAATAACATAGAGAGGTCAAAATACCCACGATTTAAGCAATCTTCAGTTTCATTTATACCAAAATCAAAATCTGAATAGCAGAGAGTGAAACATTAGATACGTAATAAACAGAGAGCAATAGCAATATAAGTAGGTTTTAGATGTAGCTTTAATTAGTTCATGCTTTGAGTTTGAATTGCAAAGAAACAAGCCCTAAGCCCTAAACCCTAAGCCCTAATATTAATAATACCAATTTATGACTGAAATTAAAACGGAGCATGAGAATGAGAATAAGAATGAGAAATGCAAAACAAACAACAGAACACCTTCTTCTAGGTCTGAATCCAAACACAGTTGGCTTCGCTTCGATTCTTGAAATTCCAGAACAAAGAACAACCCGGCAGAATCGATAGATCGAAAGGAAATCGGAGTCGGTGGAAGAAGAAATTAAAACTAGAAGAGAAGCGGCGATGAATCGAACGTGGGGATGGATGGGTTTATCGTGACAAAATGAAGATGATGAAATAGAGTCTTAGGGCTTTTTCAAAACAAGTTCGCCCGACTCTATTACTTGTCCCCACTATTATGAAAAATATATTAAAAGAAACGAAGGGCAAAAATGTAAAGCATGAATAACCCTCGACACGGAATCTTAGAAACTCATATTTTAACATAGCATAACCTCGTTAGTTTCGCTAAGGTGAGTATCTACTGAGCCGTGATATGAGGTGACAGTATATATATAAAATTTTAAGAATTGAAATAGACATCTTGAAAATTTGAGGGACCAAAATATTTATTTTTTAATAGTTTAGAAACTAAATAGATAATTTAAAAGTTTATAGACGAAAAATACTTTAAAGTTTAGATACCAAAATTAGAAAAGGCAATTTGTTCGATTGTGGCAAAGAATTCTTATCAAAAGTGTTGGCCAAGCCATTCCGACTTATACTATGAATATTTTTGTCTTACTGTTAGTTTCTATAAAGATATTTCTCAAATTTTTACAAGATTTTGGTGGGGGTTGAGTGATTCTCATATGAAAATACATCGGATGAATTGGGACAAGTTTGCCA